>NW_025201553.1:1617-7176 GCF_004010195.1 Chiloscyllium plagiosum
GGAACTGGTAGAATCTCAGTACGGAGTGACACTTGTTGTTTGTGCACCGAGGGTCTATGCACAGCTTGATGCAACTCCACACAAACGGGGTGGAGGGGGTCATCATGTTGACTGGCGCCTGCCCCATCCATTGTGCCGTCGCTACGTTGTGACCACTTCCGAAAACCCAAATCTTGATTCTGCACCAATTCACACGCAGCCGCCCTCACACGCTCCTGAACACTTTCCCCAATTCGAAACACTTCACCCCACTCCACCACCACCATAGGACTACCGTTGGAATGATAATAAGAACACATCCTGCAGTTAGAAACCAGGGGCTCTCGTGTTTGAGACACTGTTCCGGCCACCTTTATGTGGCATTGTATCTGTCTCTTTGTTCCTGTCTCTGTTTCTCTTTCCCTGAACCTCACCCCCCGACTCTCTATTGGTTGTTAGTGGATCGTTCTGGAGGCTTACAAACAGCGGTGTCGCCCAAGGATCGGTGCTGGGTCCACTGTGTTTTCTCAGTTACACAAATTACTTGGATGTGAACATAGGAGGCACAGTACCTAAGTGGCAGATTTCACTAAAATTGGAGGTGCAGTGGATAGCGAAGAAGCTTACCTAGAGTTAGGGGGGATATGGGTGAAATGCAAGCAAATGGGACTGTATTAATTGAAGATACTTGGTCTTAATGGTGAGTTGGACCGAAGGGTCTGTTTCTGCAATGAACAGCTCCATGTCTCTGTGACTCTATTTGGAGTGTTGCAAGGCTACGAGGCCAGTCCCATCCTTCACAGCACCTGTGACAGATAGAACCATCACTACGGAGTGACACTTGGTATTTGTGTGCACACAGCGTGATGCAGCCGCACACAAAGGGGGACCATCAGGGTGAGGGCGGTGTTGGGTATGTTCATCCCCCCCTTATCTACGGTTTTGTACTTGGACTCCCTGCAGACACAGTCTATCTTAGGCTGCCGGATGAAGAAGTTGCCTCGGGTGACTGAAACAGTGCAGTTTTGGGTGATGGGCCAGATCAGCGCCATGCCCAAGAACAGAGAGTGCATCACACCTGGTATCCAGGTTTTTACCCATAAATGGGGAGGGAGTGGTGCTCCTAAAAGACCAGTGTCTGCTTCACTTTGGCCGTGCACTCCTCGCTATATTTTAAGCACACATCAACCCCTCCGAGCTATATTCCCAGCACCTTTAGGTAATCTGCCCTGCTTGTTTAGGGAATGAAGGATCAGTCAGCCGAATTCCCACAGAACATGGCCTCACTCTTGCCTCAATTTCCCTTGGTTCCCAAAGCCAGTTGGAACTGATCCCAGATGGTCATGAGTCTGAGCACTGACAGGGGGTCACAACAGAAAACGGTGACAAAATCCTTGTATGGAGAGGCGTTGACCTGCAGGCCTCTACTGCCTGGAATAGTTACCCTTCTCAGGATCACATCCATCCTGATGGACTCAGCAAAGGTCTCTATACAACACACAAACACGGCAGGTGAAAGTAGGCAGCCCTGCCTAACTCCGGATCTGACGGGGAAGCTTCCAGATCCCACCCGTTTATTGAGACTGCGCGAACCATGTTGTTGTGGAGCAGTCGGATCCAATTGCAGACTCCGTCCCCAAAGCCAATTTTGGAGAGTGGGTCCCACATGGAGGTGTGTGTGATATTCTGTAAAAAGCCTTCTCCTGGCCCAGGCGAATGAGGCAGGTGTCCACCCCCTGACCTGTATGTAGGTGATCATATCCTTCAGGAGTATAAGGCTCTCAGAACACAGATTTGGTTGGAATGGATCACCGATCCCAGAGCAGACCAAACTCAGTTGGTGATGACCTTAAGCCAGTATTTTGCCGTCTACATGCAGCAATGATATTGGCTTCAATTTCTAATTTCCTCCCTCCTCCCCCTCCCGCTTGTGGATGAGCGTGATGATACCTTTCTGATGGATTTGCTCATGGTTCCTGCCAGAAACAAACTGTCATACACCTCGTGCAGGTCCTGGCCAGTCAAATACCACCGAGCCGAATACATCTCGATAGAAAGCATGGTTTTGTGTAGAAGAGGCCATGCCTCGGTTAATGAATTAAGTTAATTGAGGACATGACAAAGATGACTGGTGACAGAAAAGTCGACGATATTGACTTCAGTCTTCCTCATGACAGACTGGTACAAAAGCTTGCTATCAGGGGTGAGATGACAAGATGTATACAGAACTGGGGTAGTAGGAAGACTGAGAGGACAGTGAATGGATGGTTTAAGGAATGGAGAGTTGTGATTATTGGTGTTCTGCAGGGATCAGTGCTGGGAGCTCTGCTGTTTATGGTAGATTTAGAGGAAATCGTGGTTGGTTATTTAGTAGGTTTGCATATTATTGTGGAATTGCAGAGAGTGAAGAAGATTGTCAGTGGATACAGAAGTTCGAGTTTAATCCGGACAAATGGGAGTTGATCCATTTTCAAAGGTCAAGTGTAGATTTAATAGTGAATGGTAGAACCCTTAGGAGATTTAACGTACAGAGCGATGTGTGTGTGCAGCTTTACAGATCATTGAAGGTGGCAGCTCAGGCCTTTAAGGTAGTGAAAAAGGCCTATGGCATGCTTGCCTTCACTGGAAGGGGCATTGAGGATATGGATAGATGAGTTACGCTGGAGCATCATAGAACTTTAGTGAGGCCACACTTGCGATACTGTGCGCAGTTCTGGACACCAGAAGGATGTGAATGCTTTGGAGCGGGTACAGAAAACGTTTACCCGGATGTTGCCTCGTGTGGGGGAAGTTTAGCTGTGAAGAATCGTTGGATAGACTGGCGCTGTTCTCAATAGAATGCAGGAGGTTGAGGGAGCTGATCGAGGTTTATAAGATTTTTACTGGCGTGGACAGAGTGGACAGTAAGAGGCTTTTTTTCCAAGGGTTGAAGGGGTACAGGGGCCACAGGTCCAAGGTGCGAGTGACGGAGGTAGGGAGCAGTTTAAAAGAGATGTGAAAGACACGTTTTTCACAGAATGGCTGCTGAGTGCCTGCAATGTGCTGCCAGAGGAAGTGGTGGAAACAGACACGACAGCAGCTTTCAAGAAACACCTGGACGAATACATGAATAGGAAGGGAAGAGAGGAATAGGAATCCTGTAAGTGAAGACAGTTTTGGAAAGTAAGGACAAAATGACTTGGCGCAGGCTTGGCGGGCCGAACGGCCTGTCACTGTGCTGCGTTGTTCTTAGTTCTCTTCTTCTCTGTGTTCGAAGACCCAAGACCTGAGCAAACTGCAGCTCCACGAGATTGTTCCCATACATATTCCACAGAGCGTGTGTCAATACCCCTTCCACAGGAGGAGAGAGAGGGGGAGCTATTTGAGATGGTGAAACAGCAGTAATTTCAGTTGCTAGCATTAGAGCAAATAATCAAGACTTGACCAGCATTGCAGAGTAGAAAGGAATCATGATTTAGCTACTGCTGCATTCCTCTATATGGGATCTTGCTGTGCATCAATTGTCATCATTGCATCTTTGCTCGCAGTGAGTTTTCTCATCAGCCAACTCCTCATTTTGGAAAGGTTTCAAAAAGGTCTGACCTGAAAAACAACTTCCGGCTGACATGTTTAATGTTTAGATGATGGTGAGAGAGAGAGAGAGAGAGAGAGACAATCCCTGCGATCTTGCTCTGCCATCTCTAAAAAATCTGTCATTTAATTGATCCCGTTTCTTTTATCCCAGGGAATTATTATTCGCTTGGAAAATCCAAAGAGAGAGAGAGAGAGAGATTGGGCAAGGTGGACTTTGAAAAGAGCATCCTCCAAGAGGAGAACACAATCCTGAGGCCTATTCCACAGGCCGCACTCCGTGGAGCCCCACTTCAGTTGTGTCCCTTTATTTTCCCAAAGACTGGTTTCATCTGTTGGACCCTAGTTTTTTAACAGTCCTCTGGTTAATTGGGTCCTGTCAGATTATGGGCCTGTCATTTTAAAACAGGTTTGAAGCCTGGGATTAAAGTAACCAAGGTCTTCAAACCTGACCCAAAGTTGCTAACCCCCAAGTCCCCACACACAGCGAGTGTCTGACTGACAGAACTTCCCAAAGAGGAAAGTAAAATCCTAAATGTCAAACTGTCTCTTAAAGATTGTTATAATGTCAGAGTAATAATCTGCGAATCTTTACATTGAGAGTGAGAGAGAGACTTGTAAATGGGAGAGAGGCAGGAGAAAGACAGACAGGGTGGGTGTGAGGGAGAGACATTTGAGATTGTGAAGTCGCAGTTTTGTCAGTGCCTGTAGTTGCAACAAATATTGAACATTTAAGCAGCCCC
Organism: Chiloscyllium plagiosum; assembly: GCF_004010195.1. Taxonomy (NCBI): domain Eukaryota; kingdom Metazoa; phylum Chordata; class Chondrichthyes; order Orectolobiformes; family Hemiscylliidae; genus Chiloscyllium; species Chiloscyllium plagiosum. Next base: position 5,910 of record NW_025201553.1, read on the forward strand.
AATCAGAAATATCGAGCTGACCTTGCTGCTGATATGTTTCTGCCTGTGAGATCTTGCTGTGCTCTGACAGCCTGCGGCAATGCAATCGAAGCAATGAGCGTTTCAATAAACCAATCGATTTAATGCTGCCCGGTGGGTCTGTAATTGAAATCCCTGATCTTTTTTTCCCAAGTTGATCGTACTTGGGTTTGCTGAGAAATGTTTTGTGCGAAGGAAAACCTCTTGCTGTGTAATATGTTTGAAAACCAAGCAGCCTTTCCAGTTCCAGTAACCTTTTTCACTCCCACTCTCTCCACACACCCCTTGCAGGAATTGTTATTTGAAACTATGACAGTACAAGAAATCCTTCCCTTGGATAGACCTATCCTCCATAGGGGAGTGTCGGACATCAGCCTTAGGCCTATTCAACAGGCTGCACCCCATGGGGCCCGTGTGAGTTGTGTCTATTTGTTAGCCTGAGGTTTGATTTCCTCTGGGATGCCCTCGATGTTTAAAGGTCTCTGGTTAACTGAGATTGATTGTGGCTCTGTCATTTTAATGCAAGTTTGAAGCCTGTGGTGAAAATAATCAGGGCCTTGGGATTTGACACAAGCATATTAAGTGTCTGACACACAGAAGTCCAAAAAGAGGAAATTAAAACCCTGAATGTGAAACTCTCCTTAAAAACTTGGTACAATGTCAGAGTAATGTGTGGTGTGTGGTGCAGGATGGACGAGACAGGATAAAGACAGAGAGAAAAAGCGCGGGGGAGTGAGAGAGCGTTACAGGTGGCAGTCACACTTACATCAGGAATATCCCAGAGGGAACCTCAGCAAATATCCCCACGGTCCGACCAGTTCTTCGAGGCTACTGAGGGGTTATTGTTTAATGTTTTCAAATTGCGCAACTCACCTTCAGAAAGCATAAAAATGCTTAAAATGTTTAAAAGGAAAGGAGGAATGATCAAGTTTTTCTGTGCTAGAGTTAACATGACAATATTCACTGAGATCGAACGAAGTTGAAGTTCTGACATTAATGTCTCAACAGGACAGGCAACTATCTGGGAGGGGATTCAGAGACATTGCAATGTGTCTGACACTCTGGGTGGAGACAGTAAACCCCTCAGGGACAATAAATCTGCAGAAGCATATGTCAAATTAATTCTCATGTTATTTCTCTCTCTGTCGCGAGATAGAGCAGCTCCCTCTGTCTGGTAGAGATTGTTTGTGGTGGGGGGTGTTCCGGGGTTGTGGGGAAAGAGAGAGGGACAGACAGATTGATGTACATG
>NW_025201554.1:0-2361 GCF_004010195.1 Chiloscyllium plagiosum
TAAAGAACTCACACAGTAAGCTCATAAGAAAAGCTAAAGTGAGGGGTATTGGGAAGAACATATGCAAATGGCAAGTAAAAATTAGGTTTACGTTCATGTGAATGTAATTGGAAGATAGAGGATGTAGAGCACCAGTTGCATCGAGTGTTCATGAGACTACACTTAAAGTATTGTGTACCGTTCGGAGTCCCAATCTAAGAAAGAATGTACTGACTACAGAGGAACTGGAAAAGGTATTATCCAGATTAATCCCTAAAATGGCAAGATTGTCTGAAGTGGAAACTCAGCCTGTAATCTCGAGTTTCAAAGCATGAGAGGTGATTGCAGTGAAACATAGAAACATAGCGGGTACTGAATAAGAGAGGGACATGAAGAAGTACAAGTAGGCGAGATCAGGGAGAATCCCACGATATTCTACACGGACAAGTAGAACAGAATAATCAGCAAACAGTTAGTGTCCATTAGACACCAAAGGGGCAACTGTGTGTCAAGCTGGAGAACATTGATGGATTGTTACATGAGACCTTCACATCTATTTTACTGGGGAGAAGGCGGATGCAGGTACAGAATTCAAGAAGATGGACTAGGAAGCTCTTGAACATATTGATGTAAAATACGAGAAAGAATTTGAAGCTTTGTTCTGTATAAATTTGGACCAATCTCCATGTCTGAATGAATTGTATTACAGGCGGCTGTTGGGGTCAAGGGTCGAAAGACCCTGACTGAATATTTTAATTAGAATCTGACCATAGGGGAGGTGCCAGAGAACTGGAACACTGCTAATACGATTCCATTGCTAATTACAACGAAAATTGTCTTAGTAGCAGGAGACAGAGGGTGATGGGAGAAGGCTGTTTGTGTGACTGGAGACCAGTGTCCCCTGGTGTACCACAGGAATCAGTGCTGTGTCCCTTATTGTTTGTGTTATTCATAAAAACAAAAAGATGTGAATGTGGAGGGGGCTAGGTGGAGATTGGCGGAGGTGTGATAAGTAAGTGTATGTTTGACATAAAGATTGGCTGGGTGGTTCGCAGTAAGGAGGAAGGTCTTAAATTACAGGAAGATGCAGATGGAATGGTCATATGGACAGATCAATGGCAGATAGAATGTAACCTTGATAAATATGAGGTGATGCACTTTGGGAGATGGAACCAGGCAGGGGAGGTCTCAACGAATGGCAGCACACTGGGAACCTCAGAGTGTGCTTCTCCATACATCACTGAATGTGACTGGAAGGTTAATTGACTAGTTAAGAATTGGACCTTGGGTGTTGTGTTTCCTAATCAGGGCCTAGATTATAAGAGCAATACAGGGCTTTGGTTCGTCCAAAATGGAGTACTGTATGTCGTGCTGGGAGCCACATTCCAGGAAGGATGTGATTGTACTGGAGAGGGTGCAGAAGTGATTCACCAGGATGTTCCCTGGGATGGAGTAATCAGCTATGGAGAGAGGCTGGATAAGCTCGGGTTGTTTACTTTGGAGCAGAGAAAGCTGAGGGGCCCGTGATTCAGAAGGATAAGATTCTGAGCGACATTGACAGGGTGGATAGACAGCAGATGTTCCTTTTAGTCAGTGGGTCAAGAACAAGCGAGCACAATTTTAAAGAGAAAACTTTGAGGTTCAGAGGGGATTTAAACTTTTTTTCACCTAGAGGGTATTGTGTTCTGGGATTACTTACAGAGAGGGGAATTATCACGGGTAACCTCACAATCATTAAAAAGTACTTGGACAAGCACTTGGAAGTAAAAAAACATTTTAGGCTATGGGCCTGCTGTGGGGAAGTGGGACTAATGTAGATCGTGCTGTACTTCTCTAGGCACAGAGTCTATGCTCCTGTGAGTGTATGGTGTGGAAGGTCAATTATTAAGCAGTTTAAGGCAGGAATTGATGAGTTTCTGAAGAGTAAATTCATAAAGGTTATAAGAGTAAACTGTAATAACTTGTTAAATCATGTCAATGTGAGAAATATGAGAAAACAAGTGCAGTTTCCTTACAGTTTGATACCAGAGAATGGAGAATGGGGAACAGGGAAATGGCAGAGCTATGAAGCTACCACTTCACAGAACTTTCTAACAATACAAGGAAAACCAAATCTGGTGTGGGAAAATGATAGAGTACATGGAACATAGAACATAGTTAGGAAATGGTTTAGTAGAAATTATTGGGGCTGAAAGTAATGGTCATAGACAACACTAACATAATTTTTGAAATGGGAATTATGTTTGAGAAACAGAGTGGGAGACAAATGAAAGAGAAGCAACGGATGTAAAACATTTTGATTTTTAGAAAAAAATTGGTAAAGCTCCAAGCCCAGCTTGCAAAATCAAATCTCAGAGGATTGAGGCTAATGTATGGGCATGT
>NW_025201554.1:4113-7177 GCF_004010195.1 Chiloscyllium plagiosum
CAGTGGTCCTCAGCGATTCAGTTACCAGTCATCAACCAATTTGATTCAGTCCACGCGATATCCAGAAACGGTTGGAGATACTGGATACTCCAAAGAGTCCATACTCTGACAATATTCTGGCATTAGTACTGAAAACTTGTGCTCCATAACTTGCCACTCCCCAAGCCAAACTGTTTCAATACAGTTACAACAATGGCTTTCCCCGATTATGTGGAAAATTATCCCAAATATCTCCTGTATATAAAAAGCAAATATATTTCCAAGTCAGGATGGTGAATGGCTTGGAGGGGAACCTAAAGAGGATGGTATTCCCACTCTGTCAGTCTACTCTCGATCATCAGTAAAGTGGTGGAAGGTCTCAGCGATTTTACGCAGCACATTTTCAGCAATACCCTGGTCAATGACGCCCAGTTAGGGCTCCACCAGGGCCACTCAGCTCCTGACCTCATTACTGTGGTTCAAATATGTACAGAAGAGCTGAATTCCAGAGGTGGGGTGAGAGTGACAGCCTTTTGAAACAAGGCTGCCTTCGACCAAGTGTGGCATTGAGGGGCCTTAGCAAAACTGCAATCAATGGGTATCAGGGGCCACCTCCCCACTGGTTAGAATCATACCTGACACGTAGGAAGATGGTCATGGTTGATGAAGGTCAGTCAACTCAACTCCAAGTCTGTAGGAGTCCCTCGAGCAGTGACCGAAAACTTCTTCAGGGCTGCTTCATTAATGATCTTCCCTCCATTTTAAGGTCAGAAATGGGGATATTCGCTCATGATTGTACAATATTCTGCAACAATTGTTGCTCCTCAGATACCGAAACAGTCCATGTTCAAATGCAACAAGATCTGGACAGTATCCAGGTTAACAAGTGGCAAGTAATATTCAGGCCACACAAATGCCATACCGTGACCATCACCAATAAAATACAATCTAACCTGCCCCTTGGCATTCAATGGTGTTACTATCACTGAATCCCCCAGTATCAAAGTCTTGGTGGGTAATCATTGCTCAGAACCTCACTGGTCTCGACACATAAACACAGTAACTATAAGAGCAGGTCAGAAGCTAGGAATACTGCGGCGAGTAACTCACATCCTGACTTCCAAACGTCTGTCCATCATCTACTATGCATAAGTCAGAAGTGTGATAGAAGACTCCCAATTTGCCTGGATGAGTGCAGCCCCAACAACACTCAAAAAGCTTTATACCATCCAGGACAAAGCAACCAATTTGACTGTCCCTTCATCCACAATGCTCCACCAACAACACTCAGCAGCAGCAGCAGTGTTTTACTATCTACATGCTGCAATGAAATGATTCACCAAAGATCCTCAGAGACCATCTTCCCAATCACGACTACGTCTATCTAGAAGGACAAGGGCTACAGATGTATGGGAATACCATCATCTTCAAGTTCCCCTCCAAGCCAGTCACCATCCTGACTTGGAAATATATCACCGCTCCTTCACAGTCACTGGGTCAGAATCCTGGGATTCCTTCCATAATGGCATTGGAGGTCAACAGCAGCAGGTGGACTGCACCGTTCAACAAGGCAGCTCACCACCACCTTCTCAAGGGCAACTAGGGTCAGGCAATAAATGCTGGCCCAGCCAGTGACACCCAGATTCACGAAATAAATAAATAGAAATTAACAGAGGACGGTTGCTGAGGTGTCGCAGGGATCGGTGCTTGGGGCCCAGCTGTTCACAATGCCCATTAAACATTGGGTTGCTGGAATCAGATACAATATATCCCAGCCTGCTGACAGCACTAACGGATGTGGGATTGTGAGTGGGCAAGGAGGATGTAAAAAATCACCGAGAAGACTAAGACAAGTGGAGTGAATGGGTAAATACGTGACAGATGGAGAACAATGTGGATAGAGGTGACGGTGTGCCCTTTGATGGAAACGATAAATTGGCCCCCTACCATTTGAAAAGGATTGGTTGAAACATGTTGATCTACAAAGGGACGTATGCTCCTTTTTGTTTTTTCCTTCTGCATAAACCTCTGAGGTTCCTGCAGCGCAGTGAGTTCTGTAACCAGAAGTCAATACTGGGCATGGCATTGACACGCTGCCCAGTTTATGTGGACCTGCCAATTGGGTAGCTGTAACATTGAAAAAGATCTGGATATCCTTGTACACCCGTCACTGAAAGCAATATTGCAGAAACAGAAAGCAGTGAGGAAGGTAAATGGTGTGTTGACCTTCATTTCAGGGGTATGTGAGTCCAGGAGAAACGGTGTCTTACTGCAGCTGTACAGACCCTTGGAGAGATCCCATCTCGAGCATTGTGCAGTATTGTGTGCGGGTTTGGTCTCCTTACCTAATAAAGGACAAACCTGACATTGAGGGAGAGCAGTGAAGGATGACCAGACTGGTCTCTGGGATGACAGGCTTGTTTTGGGAGCAGAGTTTCGGAGACTGGGCCAGTATTCCATGGGGTTTAGGAAAATGGGTGGAGGTCTCTGTGGAATATACAAAACTCTGACAGGGTGAGACAGATTGAAAGCAGAGATGATAATTCCCCTAAAACAAAGGGCCACAGTATTAGGTACAAGCAGGTCACTCTGCATTGAGATGAGAATAAATATCTGCACTCACTGACTGTGAACCTGGGGAATTCGCTCGCACCTGGAAACCAAGACACTGATTATAAATAAGGATTTAGAGACAGTAAAGGGATGGTGGGAGAGCAGGAGAACTGTGTGGAAATGACAGCCAACCATCATTACATTGAAATGGTGAGCTAACTCGATGGACCAAACATACTACTGCACCGCCTATTTTATAGCTTCCCAAGGTTACCCACATTAACGGATATGCATATCGTGTGGGGTAAGTGCACTGAGGAGATTTTTTTTCATGAACTAGAATGGGGGAGGTTCAATGTGTTGTATGACCTACTCCTTTCCCGCGGTTTCTGTGCAGGCTGTGTGAAAGCTCTGTAAATGTTGTCAAAAGCTCTCAGATGTAAGGAAGGAGATCTCTGCAGGGTCGACAGGACTGTGTTCCCATTCCCTTTTCCGATAATGATGCTGAGGCCGGGTGTTCTGTCCGGTTTCA
>NW_025201555.1:0-2991 GCF_004010195.1 Chiloscyllium plagiosum
CTTCCCTCACCACACCCCCCAAAACCCCTGAGGGAAGGCTTTGCTCCTCATCCACTGAAAACAATCTTTCGCACATCCTGTTTGTGACCCCCCCATTCCCGCACCCAGTGCTGGACTCTCTCACCAGTCGCAAACTCTCTGTCAAGGGCCTTTACAATGTTCCTTTCTCAATGAAGGGACGACTCGTTCCTGTAAGGGTCCAGCGAATATTATGTCAGTTTAAATGAAATTAGATTACTTACAGGGTGGAAACAGGCCCTTCGGCCCAACAAGTCCACACTGACCCGCCGAAGCGCAACCCACCCATACCCCTACATTTACCCCTTTAACCTAACACTATGGGCAATTTTAGCGTGGCCAATTCACCTGACCCTGCACATCTTTGGACTGTGGGAGGAAACCGGAGTACCCGGAGGAAACCCACGCAGACACGGGGAGAACGTGCAAACTCCACACAGTCAGTCGCCTGAGTCGGGAATTGAACCCGGGTCTCTGGCGCTGTGAGGCAGCAGTGCTAACCACTGTGCCACCGTGCCGCCCACAAGGCCCCCTGTCGCAGGAACCCCATCCCCCACCATGTCTTGCCCCCCCAGCCCCCACTGACCCCTCAGGACCCGGGACCTTCACTGTATGCACTCTCCTTCACCCAGGATGCCTACAGTGCAAGTCTGGGTGATATGCTGAAGGCCCCTATGACTCTCTGATAACTGTAGATTCCTGTCTTTGGGAAATTGTATCTGACAGCTGGGGCAGGACCATTACTGCGCTCCATCCGTTTACGTTTAAAACATTAAAACGTAATGTCTTAACCCTTTAGATTGGTCTCGGCTCCTGGAGAATGCTGGGCTGACCATTCTAGGGCTAATCCTGAGTTAAGGTTAGATTGGTGATCTCCGAGAGGCAGAGAGGTTATTGGGTCATTATGACCCATCACCCCACAGGGAGCCGATGTTTAGATTGTTAACCTCTGACCTGCTTCCACCAGCCCTCAGACGCACTGACCCGTCATTCCAGTATCTTTCTGGAGAAGTTGGATTTACTGGACGAGGAGAGTCGCAGAGCAGCGGAAGAGTTGGGCAAAACACCTCTCATCACTGTTCCTTCGGTAAAGCTTTATATCCTGATGTCACCACTCACACACTCTCTCTCTCTGTTTCTCATTCTTACTCTTGCTCTCACTCTCTCATTCTCGCTTTCACTCTCTCTCTCTCTCACTATCTCTCACACTCTGTCTAGTGAGCCACGTGATAGTGAGGTAAAGAATAGGGAGAGAGAGGAGTTGAACAAATGGTTACAGGGATGGTGCAGGAGGGAGGGTTTTGGATTCCTGGATAATTGGAGATCTTTCTGGGGAAGGTGGGACCTCTACGAACAGGATGGTCTTCATCTGAGTGCGAGGGGTACCAATATCCTGGGGAGAGGTGTCCTAATACTCTTTGGGAGGGTTTAAACTAATTCAGCAGGGGGATGGGAACCTGAATTGTGGTTCGAGTATACAGGAGGTTGAGAGCAGTGAGGTCAGAAATAAGATTTCAAGTTCGCAAAAAGGCACCGGCAAGCAAGAACATGGTTTGAAGTGTGTTTATTTCAATGCCAGGAGTATCTGGAATAAAGTGGGTGAACTTGCAGCGTGGGTTGGTATCTGGGCCTTCGATGTTGTGGCCATCTCGGAGACATGGATAGAGCAGGGACAGGAAGGTTCCAGGATTTAGACGGTTCAGTAGGAACAGAGGAGATGGTAAAGAGGGGAAGATGTGGCATTGTTAATCAAGGACAGTATTACAGCTGCAGAACGAATGTTTGGGGACTCATCCACTGAGGTAGTATAGGCTGAGGTTAGAAACAGGAAAGGAAAGGTCACCCTGTTGGGAGTTTTCTATAGGCCTCCAAATAGTTCCAGAGGTGTAGAGGAAAGGATAGCAAAGATGATTCTCGATAGGAGCGAGAGTGACAGAGTAATTGTTATGGGGGACTTTAACTTTCCAAATATTGACTTGAAATACTATAGTTCAAGTACTATAGATGGGTCAGTTTTTGTCCAGTGTGTGCAGGAGGGCTTCCTGACGCAGTATGTAGACAGACCAACAATGGGCAAGGCCACATTGGATTTGGTGCTGGGTAATGACCCCGGCCAGGTGTTAGATTTGGTGGTAGGTGAGCACATTGGTGATAATAATCATAATTCAGTTATGTTTATTTTAGCGATGGACAGGGATAGGTATATACCGCAGGGTAAGAGTTATAGCTGGGGGGAAGACAATGTCATTAGGCAAAATTTAGGATGCACAGAATGGGGAAGGAAACTGCAGGGGATAGGCACAGTTGAAATGTGGAGCTTATTCAAGGAACAGCTCCTGCGGGTCCTTGATAAGTATATACCTGTCAGGCAGGGAGGTAGTTGTCGTCATTGTCTACAGGAATAGTACCAGAAGACTGGAGGATAGAAAATGTTGTCCCCTTGTTCAAGAAAGGGAGGAGAGACAACCCTGGTAATTATAGACCAGTGAGCCTTACTTCGGTTGTGGATAAAGTGTTGAAAAGGGTTATAAGAGATAGAATTTATAATAATCTACAAAGGAATAATTTGATTAGGGATAATCAACACGGTTTTGTGAAGGGTAGGTTGTGCCTCACAAACCTTATTGAGTTCTTTGAGAAGGTGACCAAACACGTGGATGAGGGTAAAGCAGTTGATGTGATGTATATGGATTTCAGCAAGGCGTTTGAAAAGGTTCCACATGGTAGGCTATTGCACAAAATATGGAGACATGGGATTGAGGGTGATTTAACAGTTTGGATCAGTAATTGGCTAGCTGAAAGAAGACAGAGGGTGGTGGTTGATGGGAAATGTTCATCCTGTAGTCCAGTTACCAGTGGTGTACCGCAAGGGTCGGTGTTGGGTCCACTGCTGTCCGTCATTTTTATAAATGACCTGGATGAGGGTGTAGAAGGGTGGGTTAGTAAATTTGCAGACGACACTAAGGTTGGTGG
>NW_025201555.1:3376-7178 GCF_004010195.1 Chiloscyllium plagiosum
GAATGCAAAGTACTGGGCTAATGGTAAGATTCTTGGTAGTGTAGATGAGCAGAGAGATCTCAGTGTCCAGGTACACAGATCCTTGAAAGTTGCCACCCAGGTTGACAGGGTTGTTAAGAAGACATACGGTGTGTTGGCTTTTACTGGTAGAGGGATTGAGTTTCGGAACAAAGAGATCATGATGCAGCTGTACAAAACTCTGGTGTAGCCACATTTGGAGTATTGCGTGTAGTTCTGGTCATCGCATTATAGGAAGGATGTGGAAGCTTTGGAAAGGGTGCAGAGGAGATTTACTAGGATGTTGCCTGGTATGGAGGGAATGTCTTACGAGAAAAGGCCAAGGGACTTGAGGTTGTTTTCATTAGAGAGAAGAAGGTTGAGAGGTGACTTAATAGAAACATAAAAGATAATCAGAGGGTTAGATCGGGTGGGCAGGGAGAGGCTTTTTCCTCGGATGGTGATGGCTAGCACGAGGGGACATAGCTTCAAATTGAGGGATGATAGATATAGGATAGATATCAGAGGTAGTCTCTTTACTCAGAGAACACACTACCTGCAACGGTAGTAGATTGGCCAACTTCAAATGGTCATTGGATAAACATATGGACAACAATGGAATAGTGTAGGTTAGATGGGCTTCAGATTGGTTCCACAGGGCAGCTCAACATCAAGGGCCAAAGGCCCTGTACTGCGCTGTCATGTTCTATGTTCTTTGTCTCTCTCACTCTCTCTCTTACTCTCTCTCTCTTTCTCACGCTCTCTCTTACTCTCTCTTTCACTCTCTCTCACTCCCTCTGTCTCTCTAACACTTTTTAAAGTTTGTACTGGGAGAAAGTGAGGACAGCAGATGCTGGAGATCAGAGTCAAAAATGTGGTGCTGGAAAATCACAGCTGGTCAGGCAGCATCCAAGGAAGATTTCCTTGGTATCTAACCCCGTGCTGTCCCTATCTTGGGAGTGTTTGATGGGGGACAGTGTAGAGGGAGCTTTACTCTGTATCTAACCCCATGCTGCCCCTGTCCTGGGAGTGTTTGAGGGGGGACAGTGTAGAGGCAGCTTTACTCTGTATCTAACCCCGCGCTGTCCCTGTCCTGGGTGTGTGTGATTGGGGACAGTGTAGAGGGAGCTTTACTCTGTATCTAACCCCGCGCTGTCCCTGTCCTGGGAGTGTTTGATGCTGATATTAAATGATTCTGCACACAGAGCCAGAGTATTCGGAGAATATCCAGCACAGCTGCCATAAAGAAAGATTTACTCGCGAGAAGACGATCATCTCAGGTGGCGAAGCAAGTGTCCTCACCCCCACTTCCCAGCTTTGTCGCTCTGTTCAAGGGAAATCTGTGGTTCGACACCATCTTCCCTGAGCCAGATTCCACAGTAAGAGTTTTATACAGAAATTCTTCCATCAACAATGTGTCCCTCAAAACCGCAGCCTGCAATTCTCTGATCATTGTGCGTACAGGAGGCCTTGTATATCTGTGTGGGCAAGGATCATTGACTTCCCGTCCAGGTAAGGGTGATCTCCTGTCCAGGTGAGAGTGATCTCCCGACCAGGTGCAAGTGAGCTCCTGTCCAGGTGAGAGTGAGCTCCTGTCCAGGTGAGAGTGATCTCCTGGTCAAGATGAAAGTGACCTCTTGTCCAGGTGAGAGTGATCTCCCGGTCGAGGTGAGAGTGATCTCCTGGTCAAGGTGAGAGTGAGCACCTGACCGAGTGAGAGTGATCTCCTGACCGGGTGAGAGTGATCTCCTGACCAGGTGCGAGTGAGCTCCTGTCCAGGTGAGCATGTGCTCCCAGTCCAGGTGAGAGTGAGCTCCTGTCCAGGTGTGAGTGAGCTCCTGTCCAGGTGAGTGTGATCTCCCTTCCAGGTGAGAGGGATTTCCCGTCCAGGTGAGAGTGAGCTGCAGATCCAGGTGAGAGTGATCTCCGGTCCAGGTGAGAGTGAGCTCCCAGTCCAGGTGAGAGTGAACTCCCGCCCACATGAGAGTGACCTCCCAGTCCAGGTGAGAATGATTTCACGTCTAGGTGTGAGTGAGCTCCTGTCCAGGTGAGTGTGATCTCCCGTCCAGGTGAGAGGGATTTCCCGTCCAGGTGAGAGTGAGCTCCCGTCCAGGTGAGAGTGATCTCCCGTCCAGGTGAGAGTGAGCTCCCTGTCCAGGTGAGAGTGATCTCCCGTCCAGGTGAGAGTGAGCTCCCGGTCCAGGTGAGAGTGATCTCCCGTCCAGGTGAGAGTGATCTCCCGTCCAGGTGAGAGTTGATCTCCCGTCCAGGTGAGAGTGAGCTCCCGGTCCAGGTGAGAGTGATCTCCCGTCCAGGTGAGAGTGATCTCCCGTCCAGGTGAGAGTGAGCTCCAGGTCCAGGTGAGCGTGAGCTCCCGTCCAGGTGAGAGTGAGCTCCCGTCCAGGTGAGAGTGAGCTCCCGTCCAGGTGAGAGTGAGCTCCAGGTCCAGGTGAGAGTGAGCGCCTGTCCAGGTGAGAGTGATCTCCCAGTCCAGGTTCAGAGTGAGCTCCCGTCCAGGTGAGAGTAAGCTCCCGTCCAGGTTAGAGTGATCTCCTGACCAGGTGAGAGGGATCTCCCGTCCAGGTGAGAGTGTGCTCCTGGTCCAGGTGAGAGTGATCACCTGTCTAGGTGAGAGTGAGCTCCTGTCCAGGTGAGAGTGATCTCCAGTCCAGGTGAGAGTGAGCTCCTATTCAGGTGAGAGTGATCTCCCGTCCAGGTGAGAGTGAGCTCCTATTCAGGTGAGAGTGATCGCCCATCCAGGTGAAAGTGATCTCCCGTCCAGGTGAGAGTGAGCTCCTATTCAGGTGAGAGTGATCGCCCATCCAGGTGAAAGTGATCTCCCGTCCAGGTGAGAGTGAGCTCCTATTCAGGTGAGAGTGATCGCCCATCCAGGTGAGAGTGATCTCCCGTCCAGGTGAGAGTGAGCTCCCGTCCAGGTGAGAGTGAGCTCCTGTCCAGGTGAGAGTGAGCTCCAGGTCCAGGTGAGAGTGAGCTCCAGGTCCAGGTGAGAGTGATCTCCCAGTCCAGGTGAGAGTGATCTCCCAGTCCAGGTGAGAGTGATCTCCCAGTCCAGGTGAGAGTAAGCTCCCGTCCAGGTGAGAGTGAGCTCCCGTCCAGGTGAGAGTGATCTCCTGACTGGGTGAGAGTGAGCTCCAGGTCCAGGTGAGAGTGATCTCCTGGTCCTGGTGAGAGTGATCTCCCGTCCAGGTGAGAGTGAGCTCCCGTCCAGGTGAGAGGGATCTCCCGTCCAGGTGAGAGTGTGCTCCTGGTCCAGGTGAGAGTGATCACCTGTCTAGGTGAGAGTGAGTTCCTGTCCAGGTGAGAGTGATCTCCAGTCCAGGTGAGAGTGATCGCCCATCCAGGTGAGAGTGATCTCCCGTCCAGGTGAGAGTGAGCTCCTATTCAGGTGAGAGTGATCGCCCATCCAGGTGAGAGTGATCTCCCGGTCCTGGTGAGAGTGATCTCCCGTCCAGGTGAGAGTGAGCGCCCAGTCCTGGTGAGAGTGAGCTCCCATCCAGGTGAGAGTGAGCTCCTGTCCAGGTGAGAGTGATTTTTCGTCCAGGTGCGAGTGAGCTCCTTTCCAGGTGAGAGTGAGCTCCTGATCATGTGAGAGAGCGCTCCTGTCCAGGTGAGAGTGAGCTCCTTTCCAGGTAAGTGTGATTTTCCGTCCAGGTGAGAGTGAGCTCCTGTCCAGGTGAGAGTGATCTCCCTTCCAGGTGAGAGTGAGCTCCTGCCCAGGTAAGTGTGATCTCCTGGGCCAGGTGAGAGTGATCTCCTGGTCAAGGTGAGAATGATCTCCTGGTCG
>NW_025201556.1:0-1718 GCF_004010195.1 Chiloscyllium plagiosum
TTCCCCCACTGATGCACTTCATTTTGCTGAGGCTACTCAATCATTTAGTACTTCATGTTGTAAAGCTCCTTGCGATTTCTTCTACTGCACACTGTTACATCACTGCTTTCCTTGTTCATTCAGTTATCCAACTCAATTGGGAAATTTTACCCATGATTTAATACAAAAACTGATGCTGATGCTGATCAAAGCAAATGGTAGAAATTACAAGAGGTAATATCTTTTTCAAAACAAATACAAAAAACCCGAAGCCAATTCAGATCCTTCCCTTCAGAATCATCGAATGACAGTGTCACATAGAACAGTACAGGGCCTTTAGCCCATTGTCTTTCTTCTGCCCATATTACGCTAAATTCACATTACTTCCACTTTCCATCACTTGGATCATAGCCTTGAACGTTATGACGTTTCACCTGTTAATCCAAGTATGTTTTCAAGGTTGTGAAGTTTCCCGTCTGGACCACCTTCCCAGGCAGTGCAATCCAGGCCCCTACCATCTTCTGGGTGGGAAGATCTTTCATCATGTCCCCTGTAAATCTCCTGTCTTCCAGCTTAAAATGATGCCATCTTATTATTTGCCCATGAACAAGGGGAGCATCTGTTTTCTATTCACCCTGTCCACACCCCTCAGTCTTATACACCCCGATCACTGCTCTAAAGAAAGCAGCTTGAGCTTTTCCAGCCTCTCTCTTCACAGTGACATTGCTACAGCTCAAGCAACATTCTGCTGAATCTCCTTTGCACTCCCTTTGTTACAATCACATACTTCCCATCGTGCAGTGACCAGGACTGTACACAATACTCAGACTGTGACCCAAACAAAGCAGCACCTCCCTGCTCTTATAATCGATGTCTCAATTGGGAAGGGCATGTGTCCTGTCTGCCTTCTTTACCCTGTCCTGCTGCCTTCAGGGATCTGTTAACAATCACCTCAAGATCTTTCTGTTCCTCTAAGTGTCCTGGTGTTCTGCCATTTATTGAGTGTTGCCTTGTCTTGTGACTTCTGCCAAAATGTATCACCTCACATTTATCAGGGTTCAACTTCATCTGCCACTGATTTGCCCGTCTGACCAATCTGTCTGGATCTATCTATAACCGATGACTATTTCTCTCGCTGCCAACTACTCGGTCAATATTTGTGTAATATACAAACGTATGTATCATCACCAACCTCCCCTTGTACCTACCCTCACATCACCGTACCTACCCTGCACACCCCCAATGATCCCACCCCCTCCCCACACAAACATGCGCCTTTATCAATGTCATTTGTGATTATCACAAAGAATGATTCACCCAGCACTGAGAGCTGTGGAACACCATTGGACACCAGCTTCCAATTACCCAAAAAGCCTTCTATCAACACCCTCTGGTTTCACTGACTGAACTCATTTTAGAGCCAAGTTGCCAAGTTACTCCGGATGCCACGTGTTTTTACCTTCGTTATCTCCCATGTGGGTCCTGGTCAAAGGCTTTTCTGAAATCCTCACAACCTATAGCAATTGGCCTACTCTCATCTATACACCTGGTCACCTCCTCAAAAAGTTCCACCAGATTGGTTTGGCAAAACCCTACTCTGACAAAGCTGTGCTGACTCTCCATGATCAAACCGTGCGTCTTGAAATGGAGATTAATTCCCTCCTTCGAAATTTTCTCGAATAGCTTCTCTAACACTGATATAACACACACTGGTCTGTTATTCCTGGTCTATCTTTATT
>NW_025201556.1:1924-3227 GCF_004010195.1 Chiloscyllium plagiosum
TGTGACCCTGCATTGACCCTGCAGTGACCCTGCACAGCCATGTGACCCAGTGGTGACCCTACACAGTCGTGTGACCCATCAGGGACCCTGCACAGTCCTGTGACCATGCAGTGACCCTGCACAGTTGTTTGTCCCAGCAGTGACCCTGCACCGACCCTGCACAGCCGTGTGACCCAGCAGTGACCCTACACAGCTGTGTGTCCCAGCAGTGACCCTGCACAGCCATGTGAACTTGCAGTGACCCTGCACAGCCGTGTGAACCTGCAGAGACCCTGCATCACTGTGTGACCCAACACTGACCCTGCACACCTGTGTGACCCAGCAGTGACCCTGCAACGCCGTGTGACCCATCAGTGACTCAGCACAGTCGTATGACCCAGCAGCGTCCCTGCACAACCGTGTGAACCAGCAGTGACCCTGCATCGCCATGTGACCCTGCAGTGACACTGCACAGCCGTGTGAGCCTGCAGAGACCCTGCATCACTGTGTGCACCAGCACTGACCCTGCACAGCCGTGTGACCCAGCAGTGACCCTGCACAACCGTATGACCCAGCAATGACCCTGCACAGCCGTGTGACGCAGCACTGACCCTGCATCACTGTGTGACCCAGCAGGGACCCAGCACCACTGTGTGACCCAGCAGTGACCCTGCACAGCCGTGTGACCCAGCAATGACCCTGCACAGCCGTGTGACCCAGCAGTGACCCTGCACAGCTGTGCGACCCAGCAGTGACCCTGCACCGCCGTGTGAACCAGCAGTGATCCTGCACACACGTGTGACCCAGCAGTGACCCTGCACAGCTGTGTGACCCAGCAGTGGCCCTGCACAGCCGTGTGACCCAGCAGTGACCCTGTCCAGCCGTGTGACCCAGCAGTGAACCTGCACCGCCATGTGACCCATCAATGACCCTGCACAGCCCGTGTGACCCAGCACTGACCCTGCACAGCCGTGTGACCCCGCAGTAACCCTGCACAGCCGTATGACCCAGCACTGACCCTGCACAGCCGTGTGACGCAGTACTGACCCTGCATCACTGTGTGACCCAGCAGTGACCCTGCACAGCCGTGTGACCCAGCAGTGACCCTGCACAGCTGTGTGACCCATCAATGACTCTGCACAGCCGTGTGACTCAGAAGTGACCCTGCACAGCTGTGTGACCCAGCAGTGACCCTGCACAGCCGTGTGACCCTGCACTGAACCTGTACTGCCATGTGACCCAGCAGTGACTGCACAGCCATGTGACCCCGCAGTGACCCTGCACAGCCGTATGACCCTGCAGTGACCCTGCACAGCCGTGTGAC
>NW_025201556.1:4413-5301 GCF_004010195.1 Chiloscyllium plagiosum
AGAAAAACAAACAGTGAAATTCACAGCTGTGGAGAAAACACACAGCAGGGGAACTGCTCACTTTGTTTGAAAAATCCTTCCTTACACCTCTTTTTAAATCTAAAATAATGAGTTGAATGGGGCTTTATTGAGTTCTCTCTTGATTAATGTTTAAAAAAATATAAATCACAGATGCCAAGTTATCCGAGGGCAGTGTTTTTCTCAGCAGTAAGACTATGCTATTTTTTCGGTGTGTGGATTGTTCAAGTGCAGTGATGGCCTTTGGGAAAGTGATGTCCTCTTCTTGTCGGAGGTGAGAGATTAGGGATAGTTTCCATGGTACTGGTAATGATGTTTCTCCAAAGTATGTCTTGTTGCAAATGCTGTCAGTTTGCCTTTGTAGGTTGAAGCGACCGTTAGAGGCAATGAGGAATTTTCAGGAGCTACGGGGTGTGATGGATGGCAGTTGCAGGGAGGGAGATAAGCCAAAGATGCAGGCAGCTAGATGGGCGACCTCCAGGAAAGGTAGGAGAGGGAGGCAGGTCATACAGGAACCTCCTATCGAAATTCCCATCTCAGACAAGTACACTGTTTTATACAGTACATGAATGTGAAAGAGAGAGTGTATGCGAACGTGAGAAAGAGTTTGTGCGAAAGCAAGAGAGAGAGTATGTGCAAATGCAAGAGAGAGAGAGAAAGTGTGTGCGAATACACGAGAGAGAGTTTATGTCAATGGGAGAGAGACAGAGAGTTTACGTGAATGTGAGAGTGTGTGCAAATGCAAGAGAGAGAGAGAAAGTGTGTGCGAATACACGAGAGAGAGTTTATGTCAATGCTAGAGAGACAGAGAGTTTACGTGAATGTGAGAGTGTGTGCAAATGCATGAGAGAGAGAGAAAGTGTGTGCGAA
>NW_025201556.1:5991-7179 GCF_004010195.1 Chiloscyllium plagiosum
GAGAGTGTGCATGTGAGAGGGAGTGCGTGCATGTGAGAGAGAGTATGTGCATGTGAAAGGAAGAGTGTGTATGCATATTGTATGTCAGTGTACCTCCGAGAGAGGGTGTGCCTGCGAGAGAGAGTGCCTGTGAAAGTGTGCATGTGAGAGGGAGTGTGTCCATGTGAGAGAGTGTGTGTATGTGAGGCAGAGTGTGTGCATGTGAGAGAGAGTGTGTGCATGTGAGGGAGAATGTGTGCATGTGAGGGGGAGTGTGTCCATGTGAGAGGGAGTGTGTGCATGTGAGAGAAAGTGTGTTCATGTGAGGGGAGTGCGTGCATGTGAGAGAGAGTATGTGCATGTGAAAGGAAGAGTGTGTATGCATATTGTATGTCAGTGTACCTCCGAGAGAGGGTGTGCCTGTGAGAGAGAGTGAGCAAACAAGAGAGAGTGTGCGAGACAGAGAGTTTACATCAATGTGTGAGAGAGAGTTTACGCGAATGTGATAGAGTGTGCACAAATCCAAGAGACACAGTGTGCGAACACAAGAGGGAGAGTGTGTGAAAACGCTAGAGGAAGTGTGTGCGTGTATGCGAGAGAGAGAGTATGCACGGGCGCAAGAGGAAGAGTGTTTGCATGCTCGATACATTAGGCACGTGTGTGAGAGGGAGTGTGTACGAGAGAGAGCATGCAACAGAGAGAGAGTGTGTGCTTGCATGAGAGAACGAGGCTGTGTGCGAGTGATAGAGAGAGTGTGTGCAAACAAGAGAGACTGTGCACAAGAGAGTGTGCACATGCGAGAGAGGGTGCATCCTTGTAAGAGAGTGTCTCTGTATAAGAGAGACAGAGTGCATGCGTGTACAAGAGAAAGATCGTGTCCGTGTGAGAGAGACGTCGTGTGCAAAAGAGAGTGGGTGCAAAGAGAAAGAGTTGCATTTGGGAAAAATGAAGTGCATGCATGCGTGAAAGAATGTGTGCGAGAGATAGAATGTGTGCAAGAGAGAACGTGCCCATACATAAAAGAGAGAATGTGTACGCGTGTGAGCGAGAATGCGTGCGAGAGAGAGAGTATGTGCATCTCAGAGAGTGTGTGCATGTGAAAGGAAGAGTGTGCACATGCATATTGTATGCCAGTGTACCTCCGAGAGAGGGTGTGCCTGCGAGAGAGAATGCCTGAGGGAGAGGTTGTGCCTGTGAGAGGGAGTGTAC
>NW_025201557.1:0-7179 GCF_004010195.1 Chiloscyllium plagiosum
ACAGCACTCCCTCCACACTGACCCTGTAACAGTACAGCACTCCCTCCGCACTGACCCTGTGGCAGTACAGCACTCCCTCCGCACTGACCCTGTGACAGTACAGCACTTCCTCCGCACTGTGCTGTGAATGTTACAGTGAGTGTTAGGTTTGTCTTGAGTTGGCCCTGAACCTTCCTCCTCTGTCGAGGGCGACCTGCCCTGAGGCACTGCTTCATTCCTCCTTCCCCTACTGGATGAGGACAGACTTTTGCACATTCGCTTTATCTGAAACTTTCCTCCTTTTGACCAGATCATTAAGATTTTCATCTTGGCCACCAATCCTAATCCTACAGCAAGTGTGAGCTGCTTTTACAACCGCAGAGATGTACAGCAGTGAAACAAACCCTTCGGTCCTACCCGTCCATGCTGACCAAATATCCCAACCTCATCTTGTCCCATTTGCCAGCACTTGGCCCATATCCCTCCAAACCCTTCCTATCCATGTCCCCATCCAGATGCCTTTTAAATGTTGTCATTGTACCAGCCTCCACCACTTCCTCTGGCAGCTCAATCCATACACACACCACCCTCTGTGTGAAACAGTTGCCCCTTAGGTCTCTTTTATATCTTTCCCCTCTCACCCTAAACCTATGCTCTCTTGTTTTGGGACCCTCTACCTTGTCTATTTACCCTATCCATGACCCCTCATGATTTTCTCAACCTCTATAAGGTCACCCCTCAGCCTCCGTCGCTCCAGGGAAAACAGCCCCAGCCTGTTCAGCCTCTCCCTGTAGCTCAAACCCTCCAACCCTGAAAACATCCTTGTAACTCTTTTCTGAACCATTTCAAGTTTCACAACATCTTTCCTTTAGCAGAGAGAATTGACCGCCATATTCCAACAGTGGCCTAACCAATGTCCTGTACAGCTGCAACATGACCTCCCAACTCCTGTACTCAATACTCTGACCAATAAAGGAAAGCATACCAGAGGTAGGTTCTTTATGCAGAAAATTGTGAACGCATGGAATGCGTTGCCAGCTGTGGTGGTGGAAGCAGAGTCATTAGAGACATTTTAGCGACTGCTGGACATGCACATGGAGAGCAGTGAGTTGAGGGGTGCGTAGGTTAAGTTACTATATTTTACATTAGGATTAAACCTCGACACAACATCGTGGGCCTGTTCTGTGCTGTACTTTTCTACGTTCTCTCTATTAAGTGTGTATGTCCTGCCCTGATTTGCCTTTCCAAAATGCAGCACCTCACATTTATCTCAATTAAACTCCATCTGCCACTCCTCAGCCCATTGGCCCGTCTGACCAAGATCTCATTGTCATCTGAGGTCACCTTCTGTGTTGGAGAAAGTGAGGACTGCAGATGCCGGAGATCGGAGCTGAAAAATGTGTTGCTGGAAAAGCGCAGCAGGTCAGGCAGCATCCAAGGAGCAGGAGAATCGATGTTTCGGGGCATGAGCCGCATCTTCAGGAATGAGGAAAGTGTGCCAAGCAGGCGAAGATAAAAGGTAGGGAGGAGGGACTTGGGGGTGGTTGCCAGTCCATTACACCTCCAATTTTAGTGTCATCTGCAAACTTACTAACTGTATCTCCTATGTTCACATCCAAACCATTTGTATAAATGACAAAAAGTAGTGGACCCAGCACCGATCCTTGTGGCACTCCACTGGTCAACAGGCCTTCATCACTACCTTAAAGCCAATTTTGTATCCAGTTGGCTAGCTCTCCCTGGATTCCATGTGATCGCACCTTGCTCAGCAATCTACCACACAGAACCCTTGTCGAAAGCCTTGCTGAAGATCAGCAGTCTTTTTTGCTGCTCATTTAAAAAAAAAACAATCAAATTAGTGAGACGCGAATTCCCACGCACAAAGCCATTATCCCTAATCAGTCCTTGCCTGTCCAAATACATGTAAATCCTGTCCCTCAGGATTCCCTCCAACAACATCCCCAGCACTGACATCGGGCTCACCGGTCTATACTTCCCTGTGTTTTCCCTACCACCTTCCAGATCTCCAGCCCCTCACCTGTGGTATCTCTCTCAGCAAGGTGTCCAGTAATCACTCCCCCTGAGCTTCCCATAAAGTTCTGGGATACACCAGATCAGTCATGAAATCGTACAGCACGGAAACACACCCTTCGGTCCAACCCGTCCATGCCGACCAGATATCCTAAATTAATCTAGTCCCATTTGCCAGCACTTGGCCCATATCCCTCTCATCTTTCCCGTCGAAGGGCTTTTGCCCGAAACGTCAATTTTTCCTGCTCCTCGGATGCTGCCTGGCCTGCTGTGCTTTTCCAGGACCACTCTCATCTTGACTCTAATCTGCAGTAGCCACTCCTGCCTGGCACATCCCTCCAAACCCTTCCTATTCATATACCCATCCGGATGCCTTTTAAATGCTGTACTTGTCTTTTAAACCTTGTACCTGTCCCCACATCCACCACTTCCTCTGGAAGATCATTCCACACACCGAACCACTTCCTCTGTGGAAAAAAGTTGCCCCTTAAACCCCCTTCGAAACCGTCCTCCTCTCATGCAAAAAAATTTGCCCCAGATTTGAAATCCCCCACCCCAAGACACTGGCCGTTCACCTTATCCGTGCCCCTCGTGATTTTATAAATCTCTATAAGATCACCTGTCAACTTCCGATGAAGAAAGATCCAGTGAAAAAGTTCCCCGCCTATCCAGCCTCTCCCCATAGCCCAAACACCGCATTCCTGCCAACATCTGAACTCTCTCCAGTTTAATAATCTCCTTCCTATAACTGGGAGACCAGAACTGGCCACAGTATTCCAAAAGAGGCCTCACCGACGTCCTATACATGTTCCACATAACATCCCAACGCCGATACTCAAAGATCTCCCGGGGATTTATCTGCCTTTATGCATTTTAAGACCTTGAGCAATATGGACATCAATCCTATAATGTGTTGTACCTTCTAAGTGGTGAAATCTCTTGTGGTGTCACAGGGAAGATGAATTGGAACACAGAGGCCCAGTCAAGGAGGTCAGATTTAAGGATCACCTTCCAGGATCATGGAGTAAAGTGCAGGGAGGGATTTCCAGAGCTCACTGACCCCAGGCGGCTGCTGGCAACGATGGAGTGATGGGAATACTGGGGGAGTAATGGATGTTCGAGTGATCAGATTCGGAGGAAGGTGAAGGGCATGTGAATAGACGGGGTGGAAGATGTGAGGTCATGAGGGATTTGAAAACACAGACTCCCTACAGTGAGCACACAGGCTATTCAGCCCAAAACGTCAACACCGACCCTCTGAAGAGTATCGCACCCAGACCCATTCCCCTACCTTATTGCTCTACATTTCCAATCCACCCTAACCTGCACATCCCTGGGCACTATGGGACAATTTAGCACGGCCAATCCACCCTAATCTGCACATCCCTGGGCACTATGGGACAATTTAGCACGGCCAATCCACCCTAACCTGCACATCCCTGGGCACTATGGGACATTTTAGCATGGCCAATCCATCCTAACCTGCACCAGGAGAAAGTGAGGTCTGCAGATGCTGGAGATCAGAGCTGGAAATGTGTTGCTGGAAAAGCGCAGCAGGTCAGGCAGCATCCAAGGATTCCTGAAGAAGGGCTTATGCCCGAAACGTCGATTCTCCTGTTCCCTGGATGCTGCCTGACCTGCTGCGCTTTTCCAGCAACACATTTCCATCAATGACACCAGAGCAGGTAAATGACCCCAGTGAGAGCCTGGATAGCTACCTCAGCCCAGCGAGGGTCCAGCAGTTCGTGCTCACCATGGGGGATGCAGACAGCTTCCCCAGAGACAGGACAGTCAAATGGACAAGGGTAACCCCATAAACTGGGATTAAAAAAGGTTCATTTGCTATTGTATAACAGGGCACCCACTCAGTAGGTGGGTCCTGCTGAAGCCACAGCTAAATAATAAGAGACTGGATGGTGAATAAAGGGAACTGTAAATAGGATAACTGTAAATTCGAGTAATTCAATCTGTTCTTTGTAATGTTTAAGACATGCAACATATATATCTATGAACGACATGACAAATTGTACAAGTACCAAAGGTTTATTTCTATGAATAAAGTATATTTTGAAATTAAAAAAAAGTGGGGATTCGATCAGGGCAGACATGAGCAGACATGTTGCATCGCTTCACCTTCAGTATTGTTTTTTTTCCCCCTTGAGAAGCTGACTTTGGACATCAGGAATCAGAAAGTGAATATTCCCAGTGTACACAGGTCTGCGAATGAACAAGGAGGTGCTAATTGCCCCGATTGAAAAGGCCAGACTGCAGTCAACAATGTCATCTCCAGCACAAAGCCAACAGAGGCCAAAGGCCCATTGCAGATGCAAATGTGGACACCCTGGGTTGCTAATGTGCTGCTAATTATATCAGTTAATGATTTCAGACCCAGCAACAGGCCTGCACTGGGCAAACATCCAGAGTTTATTTCTGAGTCTGAGAAGGCTGGGGGTATTCTACCAGCGTCTGTGTGCAGAGCAAGAGAGAGGAGAAGCTAACATTTCGAGTCTGATTCGTCAGCTACCAGATTCGAAACATCCCACGACGTTCTGAGGAGGGGCCACCCTAACCTTCTAATCACTGTACACTATGGGACAATTTAGCACGGCCAATCCACCCTAACCTTCTAATCACTGGATACTATGGGACAATTTAGCACGGCCAATCCACCCTAACCTCTACATCCCTGGACACTACGGGGACAATTTAGCACGGCCAATCCACCCTAACCTGCACATCCCTGAACACTATGGGACAATTTAGCATGGCCAATCCACCCTAACCTACACATCCCTGGATACTATCGGACAATTTAGCACGGCCAGTCCACCCTAACCTGCACATCCCTGGGCACTATGGGACAATTTAGCACGGCCAATCCACCCTAACCTGCACATCCCTGGGCACTACGGGACAATTTAGCACGGCCAATCCAGCCTGGCCTGCACATCCCTGGGCACTACGGGACAATTTAGCACGGCCAATCCACCCTAACCTGCACATCCCTGGGCACTACGGGACAATTTAGCACGGCCAATCCAGCCTGACCTGTACATCCCTGGGCACTATGGGACAATTTAGCATGGCCAATCCACCCTAACCTGCACATCCCTGGGCACTATGGGACAAATTAGCATGGCCAATCCACCCTGACGCGCATATCTTTGGACTGTGGGAGGAAACCGGAGCACCCGGAGGAAACCCCACGCAGACACAGGGAGAACGTGCAAACTCCACACAGACAGTCGCCTGAGGGTGGGATCGAACCTGGCGCTGTGAGGCAGCAGTGCTAACCCACTGAGTCCCTTGGAAAAGCTTTTCCGCTCGGAGCGTGGTGGGGGTCAGGGATGCACTCCCTGGGAAGGTAGCTGACAATGGAAACCTCACAATCTTTGGAAAATACACTGCTGAGCACCTGAAGGGTGTGGGCCTACAATCCAGCCTGTGGGCCTTGTGTGATAAGTGGATCCAACTGCAGTAGCTGTGTGTTTTTGGTGGGACAGTCCCAATGGCTGTGTGATTCTCTGATGGCTAATCTACCACAGCACCATATTCCCACACTCTCCCTGATATCTTTCATATCCAGGAAGCCTGCCATCTCTGACTTACCCTCAATGACTCACCATCTACTGCCCCACCCCCAGGGGCAGAGAATGTCAATGAGATTCCCAAACCCCCCACCCCCCTCTCTTTCTCTTTCTCTCTGTCTGGGTGAAAGAATCCATCCCCATCTCAGTGACAATCTTGCCCCTACCCTGAGATTGTGTGTCCCCTTGTTCCAGAATCCTCTATAGCCAGAGAGTTGGTGTGGTATGGGGGCAGCGGGGGGGGTTGCAGAATTACTGAATACAGTTCAGCCTGAAACGGTGCAGAGAAGGATGGTGCCAGGGTTGGAAGGTTTGAGCTACAGGGAGAGGCTGAACAGGCTGGGGCTGTTTTCCCTGGATCATCAGAGGCTGAGGGGTGACCTGATAGAGGTTTATAAAATCATGAGGGACAACATTTAAAAGGCATCTGGATGGGGACATGAATAGGAAGGGTTTGGAGGGACATGGGCCAAGTGCTGGCGAATGAGACTAGATTGAAAATCATACAACACCAGGTTATAGTCCAACAGGTTTGTTTGGGAAGCACTAGCTTTCGGAGCGACGCTCCTTCCTCAGGTGGTCGTGAAGGAGCAGCGCTCTGAAAGCTAGTGTGCTTCCGATTAAACCTGTTGGACTATAACCTCGTGTTGCGTGATTTTTAACTTTGTACTCCCCAGTCCAACACCGGCATCTCCAAACCGGGATTAGATTGGGTTGGGATATCTGGTCGGCATGGACGGGTTGGACCGAAGGGTCTGTTTCCGTGCTGTACCTCTCTGTGACTCGAAATGGACAGCCAAAGGCTACTTTAAGGAACATTTTGGAGAGAGCGAGAGAGAGAGAGAGGTAAGAGAGAGAGAGGGAATTCTAGAATGTAACTACCAAGGCACCTGAAGGCGTGAAAGCAAGTAAATACTGGAGGAGAGGGGATTCGAGAATGGCGAGAGGGTTTGTGGAAGAGGTCAGGATTCGGGGCTGGAGGAGGTGGCAGTAGTAGGGGGAGAGTGGAGTAGGTGGTGAAGAATTTTCAAAGAATTTAAAATTGGGAGGCAGTTTGTAGGGGACAGAGGGCAGCTCCTAGTGAATGGGTCACTGTGAGTTTATTTCGGACACTGTCTGTCTGAGGCATGTGCAGGGAAGCTGTCTCTACCCCCGCACTTAAACTGATTAAAGAGACCTTTATCAGAATGAGCCAGCCCCCAGCCTTATCTCACGCCCCATTGTGGTCAGGCTGCTCTATTGTTACTTTCCGTCCCCGGGAGAGACAGAACGCATTCTCCATTCTCATCACATGGGTGGCTAGGCTCTCTATCCACACACTGTCCTCCCCACACTGACGTCTCTCTCCCTGTAAACATCCCCAGCAGTACAACTGCATAGATTATCATCGCTTCATTGTGCAGGGTGATAGGAGGCCATTTGAGCCATCCAGCACAGTGCCAGCCACTCAAAGAGCAATCTGTTTTGTCCCTGCTGAAGGTGCCTCACTGACTGATGTTTCAAGTCCCTTAGAGTGTGAGTGAGCCTGTGCGTGTGTCAGAGAGACAGAGTCTGTGTGTGTGAGAGAAAGAGAGTGTGTGTG
>NW_025201558.1:0-5251 GCF_004010195.1 Chiloscyllium plagiosum
GACCTAACCTATCTTTTATCTTAGCTTGCTGGACCAACTTTCCTCATTCCTGAAGAAGGGCTTATGCCCGAAACGTCGATTCTCCTGTTCCCTAGATGCTGCCTGACCTGCTGCGCTTTTCCAGCAACACATTTCCATCTCCATCCAGTTCATGCCTATCAATAACAGCCACCTAACTATTCCAGTCTCATGTGCCAGCACATGATCCATTGCCTTGTGTGACTTGACTTTGCAAGGATGCATCTCAATACTTCATACTTATTATGAGGGGCTCAGTCTCTACATGACTAATAGGTACTGAGCTCCAGGCTAACACCACCCACTGTTTGATTTTGTTTTCTCCTGAGATCCACTTGGAACCTCCTAGCCTTACCTTCACCCTGTGCCCCTGAGGCATTGATCTCTCCATCAAGGGGAAAGGTTTCATTCAGTTTACCCTGTCTATGTATAAAATAATTCTAGACATCATGATAGTCTTCTCCCTAATTCTCCTCTGCTCCAAGGAATACCCCTGTCTATCTAATCTAGTTTCATATCTAAAACCCTCCAACCCAGGCAAGATCCTGGCAAATCTCATCAATACTGCCTTCAGTGTAATCACATTCCTTCGATAACATGCACACAACGCTTCAGTATGGCCTAACCAGTGTTCTATTAAGTTCCAGTATTATCTCCCTACTCTTCATTGTCAATATCTAGGCTAATAAAAGCAAATATCCTCCCACTTTCTTAACCTCTGTATCCAGACGCTATAGTACTATAGTGGATCGGTGGGTACAAGCACCAAAGATCCTCAGGCCTTTCCAGGGTTCCAACATTCAAAACGTCATACCTCACAGATTCTTCTGCCGAATTACATCACCTCACATTTATCCAGAATAATTTCCATTTGCGACTTCTCTTCACATACAACCAACCCTTTTATATCCTCCTGCAATCTAAAGCCATTATACTCATGATTTACCAACATGACAGTTTTCATTTCATCTGTGAATTCACTGGTTAGTCCTCCTAAATTTGAGTCTCAATCATTGGTATGTAAGAGAAATAGCAAGGAAATCAACACCAATCCCTACAGAACATCAGGAGACATAGATTTCCAGTCACGCAGACACCCGATGACTATTATCCCCTGCTCCCAGCACTCAGCCAGGTCGAGATCCAATCTGTCAAATTAACTCGGATCCCATTGGCTCTGATGATTGCTATCATCTGGACATCGAGTTATCTCTCTGAAAACTACTATCAAATTGTTACACATGACTTTTTCTCAATAAAACTGTGCTGAAAATTGTGGATTTATCTTCCAAATGAAGACTAATTTCACTTCTCAATAGTTTCCCTACCACTGAGACTAGCTTGACAGATCTATGTTTTCATTATTTATCCCCTCCTTCGTCCTGCATAACAGTGCAACGTTGGCTGATCTACACTCACTTGGCACAACTGTTGTGGCCAGACAGTAATTCTACATTATTGTCAGCGACACAACTATTTCATCTTTTGCATCGCTCAATCGCTTGGTATACTTTTCATCTGCCCTGGAAATATAACCACTTTTCATTCAGCAAGACAACACAGAACATCACGTCATGTGTCCTAATTTCTGAAAACTACATCACAAAACCCCTCCATGATTTCTGTCCCCACATTGTCCGTCTTTCTAGTGAACACTGACACAACACATTCGTTTTGACCACAACCTAATCCTCCGGCTCCACTCTAATAATAACACGTAATGGGCATTACTGTTTCCCAATTAATTCTTTTATTATGAATGAGCCTGTAACTTTAAAAAATATTTTCCTTTATTTTGACTGCTATTGTTTTCTCATTGTCCCTTTTGCTCTTCTAATTCATTTGTCTTTCAAACTCCCCCTTGCATGTTCTGTACTCCATACTAATTTCTATTGTTTTGAGGTTTCAGTATGTTTTACCCACTGGGTCGACTTCATTCCCTAAGGTTCACCCCTCTCTTGCAAGGTCTGGGTTAAAATTCTCAGTACGAAACATATACTTTGTTAAAATATTCTCCTGGGGGCATTTTCAGGATTGTGCTCCCTCTAAATTTTTGACAAAATGAATATCCAAGCCTATGCTGAGGAAGTTAAAAACCTCTTTTCTCATTCCCCTATTTAATTTACATTTATCTGAAATTTGCCCATGTATTTACACTTGGTCTTTTGGACCTATAGTAAGGTCTATCGTGCTCTCCTAGTAATTATTTTTGCTGTATTTTGGGTTTGAAGTACTGTCCATTTGCCTTTGTTCGAGGAGGTATCCATGATTTCATTTCTCTTTACAGCCTAAAATACTCTTGTCAGAATTGCGACAGACGCAACATTCTGTACCGCACACCTCCGCCCCCATCCTTTTCCATCTTTCCCTGTCTCGCCTGAAGGCACTAAATCCTGGAATATTGAATAGCCACTCCTGCTCCGCTCTCAATATGTCTCCGTGATAACAAACGTATCATTTCCTCATTTATGCCGGTTATTCATCTGCCTTGTTCATCAGATTCTGTCATTAAAACGAATACCATCCAACGTTGCTATCTCCCTTCTGATGTTACCGGCCTGTAGTTTGCATGCCTCCTTGACTCCCTTGTTGTGTCCTATAATTTTAGCCTTTCACATTGTCCTGCTGATCTTTGTGTGTGGATCCCAGCTTCTCCAGCACTCTGCACAAATATGATTTTTGTATCCATTAACCACAAGAAAACTTGATATATGAGAACTGATTGTATTTGTTCTGAAATTTGTCAGATAATTTATGCGGTGTGTTTCCTAAAGGTACAGATCCTCTCCAACCAACCCTTCTCCTAACTGTGAGCTCCAGTGAAGAAATCGCAAGCAGCAAGTTTGCAACCGTCGTCTGTTCAATCATCGACTTCCATCCGAAGTCAATCTCCGTGAGTTGGTTGAAAAATGGCCGACCCTTGGATTCTGGCTTCTTCACGTCTCCCGTGTGTAAGGCGAACGGGAACTTTTCGGTGACGAGTCGGCTGATGGTCCCTTATGGTGAATGGTTCAACAGCGCAGTCTATACCTGCCAGGTCACTCATGGAGAGACCACTCAAAGGAAAAGCATCACCGCACTCCAGGGTAAGAGACATATACTGAGAGAGCTACAAATCATTCTGAACTCTCATGTGAATCAAACAGACTAATTTATCAGGCTTAGTAAACAGCACTGTACAGCTTCTCATTTCCCAACATGCCACGTATCTCATTTCAGTTTGAGTGTTACATTAGCATTGCTCATAATTCTGATTTTGGCAAGTCAGAAAAGCATGTTTCCTCTCTGTTGAAGATAGACATTTAGACAGTGAGCTTTGTTAAGTAGTTTGTTGCCTGACCATGCTGGGAGAGGCATTCAGAGTGCTGAATCCTTGCCTGGTAGCCGCTTGAAGGATAAGTTTGGGGGTGAAGGGGGATATTGGATAGATATCTGATTGAAACATGGAAAATACTGAGAGACTGAGGTCGAGTGAACGTGGAATAGGTGTTTTGACTGGTAGGCGAGACTAGGACCCAAGGGCACAGTCTCAGGGTCAAAGGGGCACTGTTTAGAACTGAGATGGGGAGGAATTTCTTCAGCCAGAGGGTGATGAGTGTGTGGAACTTGTTGCTGCAGCCGGCTGTGGAGGCCAGGCCATTGTGTGTATTCAAGCCAGAGATAGATCGGCTCTTGTTTCGTACAGGAAGAAGGCAGGAGAATGGTTTTAGCCCGAAACGTCGATTTTCCTGCTCGTCGGATGCTGCCTGACCTTCTGTGCTTTTCCTGCATCATTCTGATCTAAACTCTGGATTGGCCGAACAGCCTTATTCTGATCCTCTCTCTTATGATGTTGTGGTCTCAAAATGACGTGGTTAAAATATGCAGTGACCCATACTTGAAAATAAATCAAAATGCGTTCAATGCTTCATTCCCTCCTCAGGAATGACCTGTTGACCTTGTACATCGTAGGACATCGATTTTTATCGGGTACTAAGCTCTTTAACTTATGGGATCAGACCACAGACCAAGTGGTTATCACATTTGATGAACTGGGATAAACGTGATCTCACTGAGCTTCATTAAGATGCTCTCTGTAATTAGTGGATGAGGCAGAAGAATAAATTCTGGTGGGAATGCTACAATAGGGATGAATGAACGAGGAACTCGAGATAGACTGATTTAGTCTGGTTTGGGGTGGCGATGTTTACACAGTGAGTAGTGGATGTCTGTAAAATTAGTGACATTTCCATCGCGTTTGTAGATTAATTTAAGACGCTTTTGTTTGTTTTTTTTTCTGCCCTGCTCTATGAAGAAATTAAAAAATGCAGCTTGGTAAAGTGAAAGTACAGACCAGTTATGAACTACTAAGTGGAGGGAAAGACTTAAGGGGGGAGATGGGTGTCCTTCACGATATCCACTGCTGTACTCAATGTCTTGTTTTCAGATCTGCTCCAAACACAGCCGACGAGGAACAATGACATAAATTAGAGAATGACATCACACCAATAACGCAAAGTATTTTTGATCATGTTAAATATAATGAACAGAATTTCCATGGATGTTCACCGCTCCTGTAACACTTTAGAACTCTGCAAAGAGAATAATTATTATTTATTATAATTTGTCCAAAATTTGGGATGTGATTTGGCAGTCAGTGTGACCAGCAGCACTTGCACCTAAAGGTTATGAACATGGAAATTAACTCATTATATTCAGATTACTCTTGTCACAAGTATCAATAGATGGTCTTAAGTGAGAGACAAACTCCGAAAGAAAGGTAATTCCATGGGTTACATGATGGTATCTTCGATGGCTTGTTACAAAGCCAGTGTTCTTTCGGAATAATTACACAGGGTATGTCATAGGTAATCACAAATGCTTTCACAGATCAAAATACATCAACAATAGTAAGCATCGGTTCAGCAATGGTTGGAGTTGCCAATTTGAAGGTGGTGTCTTCACACTGTGAAGGAGTAATCTGAAGATTGGCTGTTTGTATCAGAAAGGGGCATTTTTCATTGACTTTCATTTTTGTTTCATAGAAGATACCGAGTGCCACCCTAACACCGTTAAAATCCTCCCACCGCCAGTAGAACAAGTCTTACTGGAGGCGACGGTGACGGTAACCTGCGTTGTGTCCAATCTTCCTTCTGGAGTCAACGTGACCTGGAAACAAGAAAAGAAGCCTCTGAAATCAGAGATTGCTGACCAGCCTGGACAGAATCCCGACAGCGTGATCAGCAAATTAGAC
>NW_025201558.1:5373-7180 GCF_004010195.1 Chiloscyllium plagiosum
CCTTGTTGTGGGCTGGAAACATGGAGGCAACTTTCACATTAAACTTTCCTTTTTTTACTGTACTGTATGCGTACCATTCTGCTCCTTTAGAAAACGAAAGTGAATAAATCCCAAATTAAACATGGCGTATTTTAATATTTAGTGAAATTGTGATATTGGTTCAGGATTTTTTTGGTTGATTTATATTTGTCTCCAATATTCTGCAGTGATTAATCCGCTGGAGCCATCAGTGTCGGTCCCCCTGCCACCAACAGAAGAAATCTCCGCCCAGAGGTTTCTCTCCCTCACCTGTTTAGTGAGAGGTTTCTCCCCCCGAGAGATCTTCGTCAAGTGGACAAACAATGACAAGCCGGTGAATCCGAGTAACTACAAGAACACCGAGGTGATGGCGGAGAGTGACAACACCTCCTTCTTCATCTACAGCCTGTTATCCATTACAGCGGAGGAGTGGGCCAGCGGTGCTTCTTACTCCTGTGTGGTGGGACATGAAGCGATTCTATTGAAGATCATCAACAGAACAGTCGATAAATCCAGCGGTAAACCGAGTTTTGTAAACATTTCACTTGCACTGATGGACACTGTTAATTCATGTCAATAAAAATCTCAAAGTTGCATTTAATAATTGAACAGAAGTAATGAAGTGTTTTTTTTCCTCCAGCTGTGAGTTAAATACTGAATTAGTTGTTTCCCACTCTGACTTACATTCCATCTGTGTAGTTAAAGTGGATTATTAACAGGTCTAGGACGAGTGTCTTGTGCAGTTAATGCTCTCTGTTCAGATACACCCTGGGTCAGACATAGAGTAAAGCTCACTCATTGCAGGATTCCGCCAAGTACCCTATCCATCCTAAATCCCTCTGTGACAAAATCTGACAATGTCATTTTATGTCAAGGATAGGGCACGAGTTTTGAACTTGGTGTTTTTGATTCCCCCGATTGGACATTCTAACAAAATTCATGTCTGTTTTAAACTGCCAAATTGCACCAATTGGAAATGCAAATTTAAGACACTTTAAAATTAAATTTGATTGGAACATACAAATCCTAAATAGTGCAGAACAGTTTGAATGTAATCTTTGTTTCTGGGGAACTGCCAGGGATCTTGCGCCAGCGCATGAGTTGACAGAATGCATCTTCACTTTCACACCAAAGAGAATCAACAGATAAGTTGTTGTGGAGCAGAGGGGTGGGGAACGACGAATGGTCTGTCCTCTTGCTCCCTTTGCAGAGTTTTCATGGTGGATGTCCTCTGTAATGTAACCCAGTTACTAACAGGAACAGTCAGCTTCTTGCTTACTGTCCAAAGATTTAACATTTCCATGCAAAACAATACCTTTGAAGCATGTTAGACACGCTTGGCTCTGTTAACAAATGATTAACATTGCTTCCCATAATCCAAAACTGGTGTTTGCATCGTTCCAGTTTGAATTCCATAGTTTTGTCTCAGTTTTCTGGAGCACATGGGATAAATTCTGGTATTCGAATACCTGATATCATTTTGTTTCACATACAGAACACAAGGAGACATTTTCGAATAAACATATTCAGAAATGTTATCTCTGGGGCAGTGGGGATTTGAACTCACGCTTTTTCTCTCAGAGACAGAAGTTCTATCACTGCAACAGAAGAGTTGCTCATAAAACGCTAATCTCTCCACGACGATGGGAAATGTTTCCTAGAACACCAAGGTCAAATCTAATTATGGGCAATGCATTAAAATTAGAACAATAAATTAGAATAATAAAAATTGCAGTCTGGTATAAGAACAGATACGGAGAGATGATCGCAAATACACACGTAATGACAC
>NW_025201559.1:0-7180 GCF_004010195.1 Chiloscyllium plagiosum
ACGTTCCATTCCATGGCAATTGAGCCAGTTCGATATCCTTCAAAGTCTTTAGGTGTCTGTCGCATTATTCCTCATCTGAGCGGTTCCTGTGCAGGTGAAGCGCTTGTCCTTCCGGTATGGCTTCTTTAATATATTTAGGGTGGAAGCTGGAGAAGTGCAGCATCGTGTAGTTATCCTTGGGCTTGTGGTGGAGTGAGATACTGAGGTGTTATTTCCTAATTTTGGTTTGTGGTGGGTTTGGTTGTATCATCCTTATAAATGGAATAGGCAATCAGTTAAAACCAGGAACAGAAATACCAAGAGAATCTCAGCAGATCTTACAGCGTCTATTCAGAGAGATACAGAGAAAAATATTTCAAAACTTCATCAGAACTCGGTAATCTCCCACAGGCACTGCCAAACTGGTTAGATTCGACAGCAGTTTCTGTTTTTGCTTCAGATTCCCAGAATCCACAGTTACTTACATTAACCATTAAAGCAATGCAGAAACATTTTTTTATCGTTCGTCATACCAAAGGTTTCTCTTTGGAAAACATTTTTCTGACCCCATTAGAAACATGAAACGGTGCTGCACGGAAAACAGATGCATTATGAACATCAATCACTGTCGCTCTGGGGCCTTTGAACCAGTAACATTTCAGTTAACAGTCAAATGAGCTGATACTTCCAACCTAACACCTTGGACGATCCTCGAAAGCAGTCTGTGATTGACCTCCAATTTCAGGCTGCCATTCCCAGAACGACAACTGTCCTCTATCAGTTTTACTTCTCTGAAATAAGGACTGGGACATTCATAATGGAGACATGGGAAAGTCTGATCCCATCCACGACAGACTCATCCATGTCACTGGGAACCAGCTCTGCTCCAATCGGGAACATCTCTCTTCGAACCTCTCAGTATCTTGTGTGGAATCGAGTATTTTCATTGTCCCAGTGTCCATATAAGGTTTGTAGTCCTCATGTACAGGACGGAGAATTACTTCAATGTCTCCAATCAGTTCATGTCCTGAGAACATCAGAATCGATGTCCCGTCCACTTAAAGAACGGGAAGTTGTCATGACTGTTTCCGATCAGTATGACAATTCACCCTTCTTTATTCTCCTCTGAATCCTTTTGCCAACGAGTTTCTGAAGATTCACGAAGCTGGAGACTGGGTGACGTGCTTTACCTTCTTAACATTTTTTCACCTGACAAGTGACAATATTTTCCCAAAATCTGTTCACAATCTTCTGTATTTCACCATGTCCAGGGATGAGAAGTCCTGTTTTGTGGAGGGATTCCCGATGTTGGTGAGTTTCGCTTTGGAGCAAAGATGGTTTGTCAGCAATTTCCTGCGGCTATTTATAATGATGAGAAAATTAGTGGTGGGGATTGGCTCTTCGACGAGCGGGGGGAAGTGTTGCCACTGACCAGAGTTAGTGAACGGAGGACTGGGGTAAAAGGAACCTATTCAAAAGCAGCACTTCTGCACAGTACATTCAAACAATACTGCAAAATCTCGATGGGTCTGGCAGTAACTGTGAAAAGAGAAACGGAGATAATGTTTTAAGTGTGTTGCATTTTTGATTAATAACTTGAGTCTGCTAAGTTTAATCAACTGACTGGTCTTGTTTGTTGAGACGAAATTTCTGAACTGTGAGTGAAAACTCGTCCTGCATGACATCACTGAAAACGGAGCCAGCAGAATTCGAACCTACGGAGGGAAGCCCCAATGGATTCCTAATCCATCACTTGTATCACGCGGCCATGACTACACGCGCGCAATGCTGTCTTAGTATGTCTTATGTAACGGAAAGTTCCAACCTGAAACACCAGGATTTGGCTTTTCCTGGTACCCCAGTAGTCGCTGTCACACTCTCTTGCTTTGGAAAGGATGCTGGGGTGCCAGGAAAAGCCAACGCCTGGTGTTTCATGTTGGAACTTTCCATTACATAAGACATACTAAGACAGCATTGCGCGCGTGTAGTCATGGCCGCATCAATTTGAATTGCACACATATTGATGAGAGATAAAGTGGATGCGTAGGATCCATTTTCATGTGCAGAGAGGTGAATAAACACAGCACTGGATCACGAAAGGAAAACGTCCTTGCATTAGGGTGGCACGGTGGCACAGTGGTTAGCACTGCTATCTCACAGCGCCAGAGAACCGGGTTCATATTCCCACCTCAGGCAACTGACTGTGTGAAGTTTTCCCGTTCTGCCTGTGTCTGCGTTTGTTTCCTCCCACAGTCCAAAGATGTGCAGGTCAGGCGAATTAGCCATGCTAAATTGCCCGCAGTGTTAGTTAAGGGGTAAATGTAGGGGTATGGGTGGGTTGTGCTTCTGCGGGGCGCTGTGGACTTGTTGGCCCAAAGGGCCTGTTTCCACACTGTAAGTAATCTAATTTGTCTAGCGCTATTCACTGCCAGTAGAATTACGCTCATTGACGTCTTCGTGAAAAAAAATCACCACTGACAAATCTGATGTGAAAATTAGGCCTACTATTTTGAAGCAAAGGTCAAAATATGAAAATGTTTCAAATACACGGAGCGGCACTGGAGAGTGCAGACCTACGCTTATTCTGCTCTGATGTACACCCGCGAGAAATTGGGACGAGAGTGCGTTCTCACAGCTGAAGAGATCAAACATTTAAGAAAATGATAAGGAGGATATTCACTCTTTCAGAGGGTAGCAAATCTGTGTGTTTCCTAACAACAGACGGCTGTGAAGGCGAGGTGTATTCAAGGTTGTGATTGACAGACATGGAGCATCACGGAGATGTGGATAAAATCGGGGGTTGAGAATTAACCAAATCAGCCATGATCTCATTGAATGTTTTCGCAGACTTGATAGGCTAAATTTCTTCCATCTGCTCTCGTATCTTTGCCATCATTTGGAAGATGCCGTGCACCATTTTAAAAGAAGTAAAGCACAACTTTAGGGAGAGGTGGTTTCAGTCAAACTGAATCAAAATTATTTATTGAGAGAAAAATCACACTTGGCATTTTCACAGATTTTTTTGCTAGTATGACTAGCAGAGTTGATCAAGGTCGTCTGATTGTACTTGGGCATGAAACAAACAAAGATTAGTGTCATAATCTTCATTTTATTTATGTCAAAAGTAATATCTTTCCTGATGGTCACAACAAAGGAGATGGTTTCCAAGAAAAGACAGAGACTAAGTCAGCTGTAAACTAATCGAAATAAAATGTGGCTCGCGTTGTTCTCTGGTACAGATATGATTGATTGATTATTGTCATCCAAACTTTTTTTTTACCATTGAACCGTGAGTGGGAGATGGGAAACTAAGATCACCCGTAACTATTGCCAGGTTTTATCACTCACATGTAGTATTTGTTTCTTGTACGTAGTGGTTACTGCGAGTGCACTTGTAAACTACACCTACGGATGACTTCTTTCCTCACTGGTCCTCATTTCTACACAAACACGGTTTGCATCCTTATCTCCTGAATCAAAGTAATATGCAACCATTGGACAAATGTCACTAATACCTTGGCATTTCACACGCCTCCGTTTGTCACCTTCCAATGTTAATTAATAATTTGCCGTGTTGCAATTGCACACAATAAGAGATAACAAAATACAGGGAGGTGTACCAGGTTTGCAAACGCACGTTATTGCAGCTAAAACGCAGGTTTCTGCACACAATATGATCATGGAAGCATGCACCGAACCGTCAGGAAGCAAACAATAAGTCCAGTTCTAGAGGGCATGACAGGAACAGCACCAGAAAAACCACCAAAATACTTCTCTCGGCTAATATTTTTGATGTACTTCTCAATGAGCAATCGAGTTTTACATATGTTCCAACAATAGTTACAACATAAGGAATTAACCAGTGCTGCAGAAGGTCCAAGCCCCTGAATCAGAAACACTCAATGCCCTACATACAACTACAAGAACAGCTGCCCGTGGCGGAGACGGGCTGGTTGAAGTTCATGATTTCAGCTCGCTTGTTGTCCGACTGTTTCTCCGATATAGTGTTTCGTGCAGTCCCTGCGTGGAATCTTGACAACCACATTTGTCCTGCACAAGATGGGCACTGGATATTGCTTTCTGGTGAGCTTTCCCTCAGCGAGGCTGTTGGTTTATGTGCTGTCGTAAATCCGCGTGCTCAGAGGAGTCTGGCTATCCGTTTCCAGAAATGTATTTTAATAAAGGGAAGCATGGTGTTTCAATTGCTTTGTGGCATATCTTGGTTGACAATTTAGTGTGCCAGACATCTGGGAA
This sequence comes from Chiloscyllium plagiosum, assembly GCF_004010195.1. Taxonomy (NCBI): domain Eukaryota; kingdom Metazoa; phylum Chordata; class Chondrichthyes; order Orectolobiformes; family Hemiscylliidae; genus Chiloscyllium; species Chiloscyllium plagiosum. The sequence goes on from NW_025201559.1 coordinate 4,234, forward strand.
TGCAGTTGTGGGATACATATTCTGGGCAAAGAATTTGTGTGGCCATCACTAATTGCCACGGGCAGCTGTCCCTAGGAGCTATACGTACAGACAGCAAGCATCCTCGAGAGGAGCACAACAGTGATAGGACAGGGCAATCAGAAGGCAGCCAGAGAATTTCTAGAAGCAGGACACCCATCCATGGATTCCATCAATAAACACATTGATCAGGATCCAATCTGCAACACCAACAAACGGACCCAGCGGCAATGTAACTAAATCAATTCCAACCGCCACAGGACAGTAAGCTTCACAACAGGCTCTGCAACCCTGAGGATGTTACCCAGAAATGTGAGGATCCCACTTCCCAGCACCGCAAAACATTCCAACAACATCTCCATGAAGCACACGAGCTTCGCATCTTTCTGCTCCAAAGCACTCCGAATTTTCAGAGCGGAGAATTGTACACTGAACTCCCGCATGCAAGGTAAGGATGCCAAACCCAACACGATCAATAATAGCAGTGAAAGCGTGGGCAACAATTTCCATTGCCATATGATAGCCACAAACACTCTCTTTGAAAGGTACCTTTAAATATGAAAGTCTGTGCAGCAGTATAACCGGGGAACCAAGTAGCCTGCGCTGGGTATTCATATTTCAGACAATTTCCTTTGTTCACCGTTTTCACTGAAAGTGAATGGATATTACTATTTCATTGCTGATATGAAACCAGATTCTGCAATTTATCTGCTCGCCGTTTTTGTTGTTGCAGTGGCGAAAATGTTGGCAATCGCGGTGAGAAATGTTTTTTGTATTTCTCTCATTTTCTTCATTACTGTCCTGGTGAAGGGGGCTGGTGAATGGTCCTCTCGATCAGATGGAGTCATCAGCGCATTGTTGACCTAATTTCATCACGAGTGCAATTGGTAAACTTCATTTTTCATGGGTTATTACTGTTCCGCTTTGTTTTATGTTTGTTGAGCACTTACTGTGACTTGGCAATGCACTACATCTCCAGTATGTCCTGAATTGCCTCGCTGCCATTTCTCTGAGCAATTCATGATATAATCGGCTTGCACTGCAACAAAGGCAGCATGCATGCTTCTGTGTGTCTGACAATGGTCCACCATTTCTGTTTTGCTTCTGTTCCACATGAAGATCTGTCAGTTTCTGGATTCGTTGGAGAGCTGAGGGGGGTAACATTATCTGTGCGGTATTATTCTTCAGCCAAACTCTTTGATGGCAAAGTTGGGAAGGTGCCAAACGAATGGTCATTGGCAGCAAAAGTCCGGAAAGACCTTCATCGCTGCGTCAGCTCGTCCCATCCACCCTCCAGAAATATAGGCAAACGCGCTGACTGCGTAACAAACAGAGAGCATTTTTTTGCAAATGGTCCATTAAAACTGGTGTCAGCTGCGGGAGCACATCAAAGTTGCCGAGCACGGAAATAGACCCTACTATCGAACCTAACCCTGCTGAACAGATAACCGAAATTAATTGAACCATATTTGCCAAAATGTGTTTCTTATCTCTCCGAACCCTTCCGGTCTATATACCCATTCGGATGCCATTGAATTTGCCTTAAATGTGGCAAATCATTCTGCACACACAAAAATGTCTGTGTGAACTCGCTGAGTTTCTGCATGACACCATGACCAAACTTTGGGTCAGCTTGATCTCAGAACTGACAGCCAGACTGCTGCGACCTCTAGGACTCATAACGGCACACAAACTAACAGCCACGCTCAGACAACAACTCACCAGAACGAAGGACCCGATACCCAACATGAGCAAAACTAATGTAGTGTACAAAATACCATGCAAGGACTGCACAAAACACTATATAGGACAAACAGGAAGACAGCTAACAACCCGCATACATGAACATCAACTAGCCACAAAACGACACGACCAGCTATCCTTAGCCACCATCAAAGAAGCGCTTCGCAGGAGGCTCCCAAGCACTGATGATGTCGCCTAGCCAGGAGACGAAATGTTTGCAACAAAAACTTCCAGCTCGGCGAACAGAACCACAATAACTCTGTTTCTATTTCCTTAGATACTGGATGGACAGAGTCCAGAAGGCATCGGAGGACAGTTCGAGCTTTCAGCCCATCTGGTCTGCCGCCATTCGGTCATGACTCATATCGTTCCCAAACCAATTTTCAGCCTTCAATCTGTGATACTTAGCTCCCCTGAATTTAGGATCCAGTCTTTTTCCTAGAGTGCGAATGAAACCGTCCCAACCGTCTCCAGATCTGCTGGCAGCTGTTACACCGTTTCTGTGTGTGATCGAGCTCAGTTTCAGTCCCACACAGCCAACACGTCTGTTCTGAGCAATGCAATCCCCGCTGCATGACAGATCGATCGCGTCTCCGACCCCACGGTTTTTCTGCGAGGCAGTAGTTAGCTCCTTCACCACCCACGGCAAGGACCGGTGGGGACAAAAAATGATAGGCACAAGAGTTTGTAGAGGTTAGGTCGAAAGGGTTATTGTCAACTTCAGTGGAGTCCCTGCTTCAGAATCTGTGTTTGAATCGCCCAGGCCTGGATAAAATTCCACGTCAGGAAATGAAGATTTATTTCTCCTCTTCTTGTGGCTAAACTGAATGCGAACCATTTTTTGCTTCCACAGAGAGCACAGACCCGGTTCTGCCAGAAGGAATCCAGTGATTGATTGCATCCAACTGGAATCATAGAGTCATAGAGATGTACTGCAGGGAAACAGACCCTTCGTTCAAACCTGTCCATGCTGACCGGAAATCCCAACCCAATTTGGTCCCGCTTGCCAACACACGGCCCATATCCCTCCAAACCCAAATGGTACTTATATACCATTTCAAATGCCTCTTGAATGTTGCAATTGTACGAGCCTCCACCACATCCTCTGGCGGCCATGGCAGCACATACGCGAATAAATTGTCACTGCAAATCCCCTCTAAGGATCTCGCCTTTCTAAGCTGAAACT
>NW_025201560.1:0-2919 GCF_004010195.1 Chiloscyllium plagiosum
AGTGGCATCACTATGTAAAAGGTAAAGACAGCATTGCCCTACCAGACCATAGGGATGCTCTCTCATTAGGCAGAGATATCTGGTGGTTTAACCTGAAGGTTAGCACAGCCCAGGCAAGGGTAGAGGGAGAGAAGGGGAGCCCATCTGTTGTAGATCGATATTCTCTATGTATCTGCAACACCAATATCAAAGAAATGAATAGTGCAAAAAAAAACCAAAACACACTACTAAAATCTCCCATTCCTTGAATCATCCAGGTAAATCTCCTGTGCCCCCTCTCAGGGACCCCGCCATTCTTCCCAATGTGTTGGCGATCTCTGATTTACACGCACCCAGCTGCTCTGTGTTCCTGTGGGTGATGTCATCGTAGAACAACAGTTGGTCTAAACCTCACTGTCTGTAAGGATGGGAGACACAGAAATCCCAGTAGCATTCAAGACATATTTAGGTGCATGCTTTTGATACTATGACCGATGATGCGAATGACTGTGTATTGGAAAATGGATTAGGATAGCTTGGTGATAGTTTTCCTTACTGTCACAGATTCAATGGCCCACAGACCCTTTTTCTGTGCTGTAAACCTCAAGACACTTAGTATAGGAATATGACAAGCCACCTTTGAAACCAGGTCAGAAAAGGTGTTATCAGAATAGAATACACATGATTGGTCAATGTGTTTGGGAGGAAAGAGAGCCAGAGAGGTTTAGGAGGACATTCTGGAGCTCAGCACAGGAATCTGAAAGGACCGTCATCAAGTGAGAAATAAAAATGGGGTATCCTGAAGGTTGGAGTCAAAGAAAGGCACATGTAGCAGAGCTTTGAGAGACTGGAGGGGATTAGATTTAGGGAGGGTTCTAAGGCTAGAGATGAATTATTAGAGATAAGGAAGAGTTCTAAGGCTGGGTGAGGTGACAGTGATAGGGAAAGATTAGATTAGATTACTTACAGTGTGGAAACAGGCCCTTCGCCCCAACAAGCCCACACCGCCCCGCTGAAGCGCAACCCACCCATACCCCTACATTTACCCCTTACCTAACACTACGGGCAATTTAGCATGGCCAATTCACTTGACCTGCACATCTTTGGACTGTGGGAGGAAACCGGAGCACCCAGAGGAAACCCACGCAGACACAGGGACAACGTGCAAACTCCACACAGTCAGTCACCTGAGGCGGGAATTGAACCCGGGTCTCTCGTGCTGTGAGGCAGCAGTGCGAACCACTGTGCCACCGTGCCACCCACAAGTCTGGAAGAGGAAAGGGCGGTGGGAAAGGTCACGCCAAGGCGAACTCTCGGTCGTCCCGAGCTGGCTTGCAGTTCCCAGTGGGACGTGTTCACAGGCTCCTGAGAAAGGGCAACTATGCTGAGCGTGTGGGTGCCGGAGCGCCGGTCTATCTGGTTGCGGTGCTGGAGTATCTGACAGCTGAAATCCTGGAGCTGGCCTGCAATGCGGCCCGGGACAACAAGAAGACCCGCATCATCCCCAGGCACCTGCAGCTGGCCGTGCGCAACGACGAGGAGCTCAACAAGCTGCTGGGAGGGGTGACCATCGCTCAGGGCGGGGTGCTGCCTAATATCCAGGCCGTGCTGCTGCCCAAGAAAACCACCACTGGGGGCGCCGCTAAAAAGTGAAGAGACCATTATTGGAAAGATGTGAAGAGGGTGGAACATAGAGATAGCAGGAATTAGAGTCGTAATGTTATACATCACAGAAACAGACGCTGTGGTCCAAACCATCCATGTCAACCATAATTCCAAACTGAGTTAATCTCACCTGCCTCCCCTTGGTCTACATGTATCCAAACATTTCCGATTATGTACCTGTCCAAATGACTTTCTCTTAGAATCCCTATGGTGTGGAAACTGGCCATTTAGAGTCAGAGTCATTGAGATGTACAGCATGGAAACAGACTCTTTGGTCCAACCCATCCATGCTGACCAGATATCCCAACCCAATCTAGTTCCACCTAACAGCACCCAGCCCATATCCCTCCACACCCTTCTTATTCATATATCCATTCAAATGCCTCTTAAATGTTGCAATTATACCATCCTCAACCACATCGTCTGACAGCTCATTCCATGCACCTACCACCCTCTGCGTGAAAAAGTTGCCCCTTCGGTCTATTTTATATCTTTTCCCTGTCACCCTAAACCTATGCCCTCTAGTTCTGGACTAGTTGCTGGAAGACGGGTGCCATTATTTGAGAAAGATGGTAAGGAAAAGCCAGCGAACTATAGACCGGTGAGCCTGAATTCAGTAGAAGACAAGTTGTTGGAAGGGATTATAAGGCATTGGATTTACATGTAATTGGAAAGACAAGAACGATTAAGAATAGTTAGCATAGCTTTGCGCATGGAAATCACTAACTTGGACTTCAGAAAGACGTTCAACAAGGTTCCACATAACAGACGGGTTAGCAAGTTCAACACCATAGAATATAAGGAGATGGAGCGATTTGGACACAAAATTGGCTGGAAGGTCATAGAGTCATTGAGGTGAACTGCCATGGAAACAGACCCTTCGGACCAACCCGTCCATGCCGACCAGATATCCCAGCCCAATCTAGTCCCACCTGCCAGCATCCAGCTCATATCCCTCCAAACCCTTCCTATTCATGTTCCCACCTACAGTGTGACCTCAATTATCCGAACAAGTTGGGTGGGCACTACTTCATTCGGATAACCAATTATTCGGTGAATCTATTAAATGCCTTTCTTCTGGTGCTCAGAGTTTTTAAAGTCTGCTCCCCATTCAGGAATCTGCAGCAGCACACAGCACGATCGCCCGCCCACACACCACCCCCAGCCTGACCTCCACTACCGTCCAACACCACCCCAGCCTGACCCTCACAGCCATCCACACACCACCCCCAGCCTGACCCTAACCACCGTCCACACACCGCCCCCAGCCTGACC
>NW_025201560.1:3376-5587 GCF_004010195.1 Chiloscyllium plagiosum
CTCACTGCCGTCTAATAACCGACCACAACTGTCCAACACCGCCCCCAGCTTGACCCTCACCACCATCCACACACCGCCCCTAGTTTTATCCTCACCGCTGTCCAACACCGCCCCCATCCGGATCCTCACAACTATCCAACACTGCCCCCAGCCTGACCCTTACCGCCGTTCACCACCGCCTCCAGCCTGACCTCACTACCTTCCAACACCGTCCCCAGCTGGACCCACACCGCCATCCACACACTACCCCCAGCCTGACCCTCAGCGCCGTTCAACACCGCCTCCAGTCTGACCCTCACCGACGTTCACACACCACCATAAGCCTGACACTCACCGCCGTCCACGAGCTGTCCGAATCCTGACCCTCACCACCATGCAAAAAACCACCTCCAGACTGACCCTCACCGCCGTTCGACACCGCCTCCAGCCTGACCCTCACCGACGTCCACACACCGCCCTAAGCCTGACACTCACCGCTGACCACACAATGTCCCCAACCTGACCCTCACCGCTGTTCACCAACGCCTCCAGCCTAACCTTATCCGCTGTTCAACACCGTCCACAGCCTGACCCTTACTACCACCCCACACCGTCCAAAACCTGACCATCTCCGCTGTCCTCGCAACGCCCCCAGTCTGACCCTCACCGCCACTCACATGCAGTCCACAGTCTGATCCTCACTGCCGCCCACACACCGCCCTCAGCCTGATCCTCAATGTCACACACACACCACCCCCAGCCTGACCCTCACTGTCGTCCCTACACGCCCCCGCCAGACCCTCACCGCTGCCCACACACCGCCCTGAGCCTGACCCTCACTGCCGTCCACACACCAACCCCAGGCGGTACCTCACTGCTGTCCACATACCTCCCCAAGCCTGACCCTCACTGCCGTCCACACACCACCCCCAGCCTGACTGTCACCGCCGTCCACACACCATTACCAGCCTGCCCCTCACTGCCATCCATACACCGTCCCCAGTCTCACCCTCACCATCTTCCATATACCGCCCCCAGTCTGACCCTGACCACTGTCCAAACACAACCCCCAACGTGACCCACACCAATGCCAAAGCACCACCCCCTGCCTGACCCTCACTGCCATCCACACACCAACCCCAGCCTGACCCTCAATGCCGTCCACGAGCTGTCCAAATCCTGACCCTCACCACCATGCACACACCGCCTCCAGACTGACACTCACTGCTGTTCGACACCGCCTCCAGCCTGACCCTCAGACGTCCACACACCGCCCTAATCCTGACACTCACCGCCGACCACACAACGTCCCCAGCCTGACCCTCACTGCTGTTCACCAACGACTCCAGCCTGACCCTCACCACCATTCCGACACCGACCCCAGCCTGACCTTATCCACTGTTCAACATCGTCCCCAGCCTGACCCTCACCACCGTCCACAAATCGCCTCCAGCCTGACACTACCATTCAACATCGCCTCCAGCCTGACCCTCACTGCCGACCTACATCGCACCCAGCCTGACTCACACTGCCATTCCTTCACCGCCCAAAGCCTGACCCTCACTGCCATGCACACACAGCCCCAGACTGACGCTCACTGCCGTCCACACACCACACCCAGCCTGACCGTCACTGCCGATCATAAACCGTCCCCAGCCTGACCCTCACCGCCATTCAAAACAGCCTCCATCCTGACACTCACCACCATTCAACACTGTCCCCAGCCTGATCCTCACTGCCGTCCACCCAACGCCCCCAGCCTGACACTCACCGCCGTCTAACACCACCCCAGCCTGACCCTCACTGCCATCCAACACCCCTCAGCCTGACCTTCACTGCCATCCACACACCACCCCCAGCTTGACTCTCACCGCTGTCCACTCACCGTCGCCAGCATGACCCTCACCACTGTCCACAGACGGCCCCCAGCCTATCCCCCACAGCCGCCCATGCATCGCCCACAACCAGACACTCACCGCCGTTCACACACCTCCCCCAGCCTGACCTTCACCGCTGTGCACACACTGCCCCAGCCTGCCCTCACAAACCTCCACACACCGCCCCCAACCTTACCCTCACCACTGTTCAACACTGCTCCCAGCCTTAACCTCACTGCCGTCGACACTGCACCCCAAGCCTGACCCTCACCGCCGTTCACACACCATCTCCAGCTTGACCCTCTCCGCCACCCATACACCGTCCCCATTCTGACCCTCACTGCCGTTCAACATC
>NW_025201560.1:5839-7181 GCF_004010195.1 Chiloscyllium plagiosum
CCAACAGACATTGACACCACTCTCACCGCCGTCTACACACAGCCCCCAGCCTGACCCTCACCCCCTTCCACTCACTGCCCCCAGCCTAATCCTCACTGACGTCCACACACCACATACAGCCTTACCCTTACCGCCGTCCACAAACCGCCCCCAACCTGACCCTCACTGTCATCCACACTCCGCCCGCAGCCTGACCCTCACTGCCGTCCACACATCATCTCCCGCCTGACCCTCACTGCCATCCACATTCCACCCCCAGCCTGACCCTCACTGCCATTCAACACCGCCCCCAACCTGTCCCTCACCACTGCCCACACACTGCCACTAGGCTGACCCTCACCACCGAACACACACAGCCCCCATCCTGACCCTCGCTGCCATTCAAAACCGCCCTCAACCTGTCCCCCACCACCGTCCACACACCACCCCAGCCTGATACTCACCTCTGTCCACACAGCACCCCCAGGCTGACTGTCACCGCCCCCAGTCTGACCCTTACCGCTGTCCATACACCGCCCTGAGCCTGACCCAACGTGCTGTCGAACATGACCCCCAGCCTGACCCTCACCAACGTCCACATACTGCCCCCAGCCCGACCATCACCGCCGTCCACGCACCGAACCCAGCCTGACCCTCACCGCCGTCCACACACAGCCCCCAGCCTACCCCAACGCGCTGTCTAACATCACCCCCGCCTGATCCACACTGACGTCAACACACCGCCCCTAGCTTGACCCTCTCTGCAGTTCAACACCACCCACAGACTGACCCACACTGCCGTTCACAGACCGCCCCCAGCCTGACCCTCACTGCCTTCCACACACCGCCCCCAGCCTGACCTTCACCGCTGTGTACACACCGCCCCAGTCTGTCCCTCACTGCCATCCACACACGGCCCCCAGCCAGACCCTTCCCGCCGTCCACACAACACAAACAGCTTCACCCAAACGTACACTAAACAACCCCCCAGCCTGACCCTCAAAGCCACACACACCGCCCCAGCTTGAACCTCACTGCCGTCCACACACCGACCTCTGCAAGATCCTATCCGCTATCCAACTGTGCTCCCAGACTGACCAACACCGTCGTCAACACACCAGTCCCAGCCTCACGCACGCCGTCATCCAACCATGACCCCAGGCTGATCCTCACCATCACCCACACACCGCCCACAGTCTGACCCGCACTGTCGTCCACGAACTGTCCGAAGCCTGACCCTCACCGCCATCCACACTCCACTTGCAGCCTGACACATCACTGCCGTTCAACACCACCGCCAGCCTGACCCTCACCATGACACACACACCTACACAGCCTGACTCTCACCGCCGTCCAAACACCG
>NW_025201561.1:0-1355 GCF_004010195.1 Chiloscyllium plagiosum
CTTTACGATTGCTAACAATGAAAGAGATGATTTTCCAGGAAAGAAAAAAAATAACTGAAACTAATAGCCGAATCGAAAATTTAGAAAAGACTTGGATCGTTCCAATGGACGACGTTAATGTTTATGGTTCTCTAACATTAGTTTACAATGGGGCTGGGTGTGGGAATTAGGGGAGCTGCGGAGTGGAAGTCAGATTACCCATGATTACTCTCATCCTTCATCTGTCTACGTCATTTTGTACGTTTTATTTCGCATTTTGCTTCCTGTGAGTGCCCATGTAAACTGTACCCGCTGGTGACTTATTACCCTGGTTGTTATTCATCACGACCCGAAAGAAATCAATATTCGTTTCTCCTGAATCTCGGTAATCTTTGATCACATGTCACCAGCACCTCGACATTTCCCACGTCGGTCTGCCTTCTTGAAATATTAATTGATCCGTTACTGTGTTACTGTTGGACAAATCAAGAACAAATCAAACCGCACCAATAACATCTAGGATGTAAACGCAGATAACTGCAGCCGCTCCCCAGACTACTGCAAACTGTGCGATCACAGAAGCACACATTGTACAGCCAGGAAACTCAAAACAACAGAAACACTCTTTTGCGCTGCGGACCTGGTTGTGTTTCTCAATCAGCAATCGAATTTTACATTGGTAATATCAACAGTTCCCTCACACAAGGAAGTAACTAATGCTGCAGACGGAGGATAAAGTGTGGACTGTAGATACTGGAGATCAGAGTCAAGAGTGCAGTCCTGGAAAACACAGCAGATCAGGCAGCATCTGAGGAGTAGCAGAATCGACGTTTTGACCAAATATCTGATGACGTATTCATGTCAGAAACATCCATTCTCCTGCTTCTTAGATGCTCCCTAACCTGCTGTACTTTTCCAGCAACACATTCTCCATTGCTGCAGACTGTCACACATTGCGAGATTCCAGCCACGAAATCAGCGACACTCTGTGTCATGAGTCAACCTACTGTGGACACCTGGCAGTGGTGTTTCATGTCAAGTTGATCTTCAAGAATGCGCATCGTCAGTTGTCTGTCCTGTATAACGTTTCCTGTAGTCACGACATGCAATATTTTTTTTCCAAATTTGTCTTGCCTATGATGGGTATTTGGTCCATTTTTTGGTGAGTTGTTGTCAAATATGTCTTTCGGTTTATGCTGTCTCATAACTCCGAGTGGCCAGAGGAGTCTGGCTGTACGTGCCGAGACATACTTTTACCTATAATGTGGAGAGCTTGGTTTGTTGGGTAATGGCATGTCCCCCTGGCGTTGGTTTTGACAATGAATCTGCGGGAATATCTATTGTTGCAAAATATTTCTGGAAGATCCACTAAACAA
>NW_025201561.1:1534-7183 GCF_004010195.1 Chiloscyllium plagiosum
CACCGAGAAAGGGGAGGAAACGGCCGCAAACCAACTTCCCAAAACCACCGAACTTCCCCACACCATCTGCATCCTTGACCTGAACAACAAATCTTTACACAAACCTTGAAACCCTGAAACAGTCAGAGCCGCCCAGCGAGAAAATGAACACTGGCGTCCCACGTGACAACTGAGGTTACCAAACGCCACACGGTGGATTTCTGTGCGAGATAAGTGGCTGTCCGGCCCCATCTCCGGCACTTTTATTTCCCTTCCCAGGAACAAAGACACGGAGGAGTCTGTCCAAAACTTTTCATTCAACTTTGCAAAGTCGGGTGTTGTTCCCGTGGGTACACACACAAGCATAGTAATCTCCACACATTATATACACGTATATGTGGGCTTGGTGTCCTACTGCTGTCTTGACCAATGAGTGGTAGGGTTCCCCACTGCTTTCCTTATTTGGGTTCTGGTGCCTGCGATTATTTTGTTATTCACTTGGCCATCAGTGTTCGAGCTCCCCATTCTTTCCTTATATGGATGATGTTGTACAACTGTGGTTAATGGCGGTCTCTCAACTATCGAGGAAAGCTGTTACAATTGTTTTATTCATAAAAACATGGGGGAGGTCCGGCAACAGTTTCGAGTGTCTGCTTGTGTTTACTATAAGGCGCTTGTGTTTACTATAAGGTAGAAAAGACTAAAATGCAGCTATCCGTTTAAAAATTGCACTACCCCCTACAAATCCCCCGTGTCTTTTCTTACGGCCTGTAATTTTTAAACCGTAAGTTTCTTCTCCAGGGCGTTTAATAACTCCCGAGCTTGTTCATCAAACTGCCCGTCTCTAATACTACCCCTGCCCAAGAGGGATTCACGTTGTTCCATCTCGAGATTCATTCGTTCAACCTGCCCATAGGGAACATCCCTCTTAGTTAGGGTGGTTTCGATCAGTCGTTGAGTTAATCCCCGGACGCAGGGAATAACACAACACCCAAGGGCAGTGAGTACCCCTGCCACCACTATACATGAGACAAGAAAGGAAACAACCACCCCTGTCCAATTACCGAACCAAGCTTCCAACCAGTCCGTGAGGCCAGAGTCGATGCCCGAGTTTTCGGCCAGTTCGTCCGCCAATGTGGTGAGTCCATCCAGGGCGCGGGTGATGGACCCATCAGGGGCTGTGTTGTTGGAGATGAAAGTGCAGCACTGAGTGCCTATCATGACACAAACACCCCCCTTCTCTGCCAACATCATGTCTAAGGCCAACCTATTTTCCCACGCCATCCTACTAGTGGCATCCAGTTGTTCTGCTATTCCTTTCACTGCATCCCGGGTATAATTATTGAACCTCTGCTGATTGTAGTAAATATAATTAATCCAATCCACGTTCTTATTGATGGTCACCCACCAGAACAGTGACGACTCAAAACCCGCCGCTATCTGGTTCCTAGCCTTGTATTCGTCAGGAACACCCCTGGGGACCCCTATGGCATCTAAATATATGTTATCATCGAAAGAGGTCTCCAGAGCTCTCTCAGTTCTTCCACTGGAACGGGGTTGCTCTTGTTTTTCGAATGCCAGGGTGAATGGGATGGCCAATTGAACGATTGCACAAGTGCTCGTCCATTTTCGGGGCAGGGTCGGTCGCAGAACCCTCCCACCACAGTACCACCAGAGGTCTACCCTAGGCACATGAATGTGGGAGTAATTCCCGCCCCCGGTAGTTTCATTGACCAGCCGAATTGATCTGCTGCACTTGTCAAATGTCCCCACATCGTTGTCCCACTGTAGTCCCGTCCGAGAGATGCAGGCCTGGTGCGTACCCGTTACCCCCGAGAATGATGGCGAGCGGGGCGCCCCCTCAGACTTGACGGGGGGGAAACTTCAAACTCAAGGGTCGACAAGTGGAGTCGTTCCAGGCCTCTCGGTCCTGGTACAGCCTTATCATGCAGTCCAAGGCTCATGGGTGTTTCTCCCATCCCAGCGGGAATGGGACCACCTGAGGGTTAGGGTGGGCACCCGTGCATGGGAATGGGACCACCTGAGGGTTAGGGTGGGCACCCGTGCATGCGTAGCAATCACTCTTTTTCATGCTCCTCACAGTATATTTGACCCATTCCATTCAGACATTCGTCTCCCCGTATCCCGTTTCTATTTCAAAGGTCTTTTCCAAATCCGTCACCTCAATTATTCTAATCTTTCCCTGCTCATCGGTGGCGGATGATCCCCCAGACTCAGCTTCAATGACCGTGATATACGTGCAGCACAGCTGCACCCCCTCCTGTCCTGCCTGGCCCCCAACTCTAATACCCAGTATCGTTCCATTAAGGCTCGCCCCGTTGTTTCCCAAGTTCTTTATGGTCAGATAGAGCGGATTGCACTGATTCTGCCTACAATCCTGTCCAGGGGTGATGGGATCACGGACAACTGACACCATAGCCTGGACCCCGGGGGCTGGAGGCCGATGCATGCAATTGTAATACTAACGCCTGACCCTGGAATCCCCTTTCTCTCTCTCGGTTCCGTTTAGTTTGATTCAGTTCACTTTTAGTCCTACAGGGCACCAACCCACATAGGTCTAAGCTAAATGTCTGTGTGGGCTTGTTGGCAAGCACGGAGATGGACAACCACTGACGGTCCTCTACTTGTTTTTTTCCGGAGGCCAAATTGGGTAACACGCACACTATGAACCAGCCCAATGCTCCTCACAGTATATTTGACCCATTCCATCCAGGCATTCGCCTCCCCATATCCCGTTTCTATTTCAAAGGTCTTTTCCAAATCCGTCACCTCAATTATTCTAATCTTTTCCTGCTCATCGGTGGCGGATGGGCCCCCAGACTCAGCTTCAATGATCGTGATACACATGCAGCACAGCTGCAACCCCTCCTGTCCTGCCTGGCCCCCAACCCTAATACCCAGGATTGTTCCATTAAGGCTCGTCCCGTTGTTTCCCAAGTTCTTTATGGTCAGATAGAGCGGATTGCACTGATTCTGCCCACAATCCCGTCCAGAGGTGATGGGATCACGGACAACTGACACCATAGCCTGGACCCCGGGGGCTGGAGGCCTATTTATGCCTTCCCTACCATGCAATTGTAATACTAACGTCTGACCCTGGAATCCCCTTTCACTCTCTAGGTTCCGCTTAGTTTGATTCAGTTGTTTTTTAGTCCTACAGGGCACCAACCCACATAGGTCTAAGCGAAATGTCTGTGTTGGCTTGTTGGCAGGCACGGAGATGGAGAACCACTGACGGTCCTCTGCTTGTTTTTTCCAGAGGCCAAATTGGGTAACACGCGCACGATGACCCAGTCCAAGGATAATGGCATAGCAAGTTAACAATACGATTGACCGCATTTTGTCGCGACACCTGTAGCCAGAGGGCACAGTTCCTTTAGACTCGCCAAAGTCCGATTAGTTTGTTCTCAGGGTCTCTGTTCCTTAGATGCCTTTGTCAGAGAGGTTCGTTCGTCCTCCGTCGGTTGTGGCACTGGTCCCTTGACTCGAGTGTAATGTGTCCAGCCCTTTTCAGCCGTACGGACAGCCGTTTCGGTAGTCAAAAGTACCACGAAGGGACCGTCCCAAGTTGGTTCGAGGGTACGTTGCTTCCAGCTTTTAATCAGGACCCACTGACCCGGCTTGACGGTGTGCACCGCAAACTCGAGGGGCGGCGTCTGTGCCAAAAGTCCCTGTTGGCGTAAACGAGATAGAGCAGACCCCAGAGCCACCACATATTTTTGCACAAACATATCCCGAGACTCGAATACAGTATGTTCCCCCTTCGGCCCATGGAACGGGAGCAAACAGCATTTCGAAAGGGGAGACGCCCAAATCCCGCCTTGGCTGGGTGCGAATTTGCAATAGGGCAAGGGATAGGCATTTGGACCAAGGCAGGCCGATTTCACTAGTGGTTAGCTTTGGTTAGCTGCTTTTTGATGGTCTGGTTCATTCTTTCGACCTTGCCCGAGGAGGGGGGATGCCAGGGGGTGTGCAAATCCCAGTCAATCCCCATTGCTTGCACTACATTCTGGAGGACGGTCGAGGTGAAGTGGCTCCCCTGGTCAGAGTCAATAGCGCGGGGTAGCCCAAACCGTGGGATGATTTGTTCGAGTAGAATTTTGCTAACCTGAGTTGCTGTTGCCGTGGCAGTGGGGAAAGCTTCCACCCATCCTGTCAGGTGATCTACAACTACTAAGAGATACTTCAGGCGACCAATTGCGGGGAGCTCAGTGTAATCTACCTGGACATACCCAAACGGCCTATAGGCCGGACTCCTAACCCCTTGTCTTGCATCCTGCCGCAGCCCCCTTTTGTTAATCTTTCGACATGTAATGCAATCTCCTGTGATCTGCTTGGCTACCGTGTACAGACCAGGGTGGGCATATCGGCGCAGGAAGGCATCACACAGTGCCTGGGCGCCCCAGTGACCCCCTTGGTGTAGACGGGCAATAATGTCCCGCGTCAACGGTCGATTTAGTAGCTGGCGGCCATCGGGTAAGGTCCACTTCCCTTCCCTATCCTTTGTACCCCCCAGAGACGCAAGAAGAGTTTCTTCTTTGTGAGTGAACGTGGGCACTTCGGTAATTTCAGATATCTGGGGAATCCTTACCAGGCAGTTTATTACTTCCTTCCCCATCCCGGCCAATTTTGCCTGTTCATCTGCCAATTGGTTCCCCAGGGTCTCTATTTTATCGTCTTTCTGGTGCCCTTTCACATGCACTGCAATCTCTTGTGGCAGCAACAAATCCTCCAGGATCATGGCTACTAGTTCCTCGTAGACCAACTCTTTTCCTCTCCTATTTATCATTCCCCTTTCCTTCCAGATCTTCCCAAAGGTGTGTACAACCCCAAAGGCATACTTAGAGTCAGTGCAGATTGTCCCGGCTATTCTCTTTAAATTCCTCAGAGCCCGGTGCAAGGCGTACAATTCGCACGTTTGTGCGGACCAGGCATTCGGTAGCCGTCCACTTTCCACTAATTCCCAACCAGTCTCACTAATGACTGCATAACCGTTGTGTCTTTTCCCATCTATCACTCGAGAGGACCCGTCAATGTACCACCGCCTTCCTGCAGGTAAGGGGGTATCCCTCAGATCTTCCCTCACTTTACTCTGGTACTCTATTATGTCTGAAGAGCAGTGTTCCAGTTCCTCCTCCCCTTCCCCTTTCCAAAGAAAGTCCGCCGGGTTCTGGCAGCCCCCGACTTCGATTCGGAGGTCTTCTCGGTCTAACAATATGGCTTCATATTTCAGAATTCTCGAGTCAGTCAGCCACCTCCCGGCCTTCTGATTCAGGATAGTTCTAACCTGGTGGGGAGTAGTGACTGTCAAGGGGGCCCCGAAAGTCAACTTCCTGCTTTCCTCTACCAGCTTTGCCGTGGCTGCCACCGCTTGGACACACTCCGGCCACCCTCGGGAGACTGGATCCAGAATTCTTGACAGGAAAGCCACGGGCTTCCTTTTTTCCCCCCAATCCTGGGTCAATACTCCAAGAGCGGTTCCCTTTCTGGAGTTCACAAAGAGAGGAAATGTCTTACTAAAATCCGGCAAGCTTAAAACAGGTGCGGTCATCAATTTTTCTTTTAGAATTCCAATTAACTTTTTCTCCTCCTCCTCCCATTTTATTCTATTGGGTCCCTCCTCGATGAGTTTTAGGTACAAGTCTTTAG
>NW_025201562.1:0-197 GCF_004010195.1 Chiloscyllium plagiosum
CTCTCTTAGATAAATTGTAAGAGATAATGGACGTTGTCTTGCTCTCCCCCCACCCCGGTTTACATCACCTTTTTTTTATATTAATTTTTTTAACCTTACTGTTTAATATTATCTTTGGGGGGTGGGGAGAGTGGTTTATTTATTTGTTCTCTACTTAGCGATTTTCTTCCCACCCTCTCTTTTTTTTTTATATATAG
>NW_025201562.1:1162-4962 GCF_004010195.1 Chiloscyllium plagiosum
AGAATTTAAAACTTTTTTAGAAATTAATTTAGGTACGGCTAGCAACCCATCAATGATGTGGGAGACCATCAAAGCTTACACGCGAGGTTTGATCATCTCCTACTCAGCGACCCAGAAAACATTAAAGGGAGAACAACAGCGTCAGCTCGAAGCTCGCTTAAAAGCAGCTGAAACAGCATACACTGATAGACCTTCTATTATCAAATTGCAAAGGATTACAGCCCTTAGGACAGCTCTAAACACCACGCTTACCCAAACGGCTATAAGGGTAATATTATTTGCAAAACAAAGGTTATTTGAATTTGGCGATAAATCTGATAGATACTTAGCATTTCTTGCAAAGAAAAAGAAGGCCCCTCAAACTATCACGTCTCTCAAGGAAAGTACGGGTATTCTGACTCATGATCATAAAAGGATTAATGCAACCTTTAGAAAATTTTATTCTGATTTATATAAATTGCAGGATTGAGAAGTTAGGACTAGGAGGATGTAGTCAGTTTTTAAAAACCTGACCTTTCTGGACCTAACTCCGGAACAGGTATCAGTCCTGAATGTTCCCCCAACAATCCAAGAAATACGTGACGCAATCAGGCAACTTCAGAGCAGTAAGGAACCTGGCCCAGATGGCTTTCAAGCTGAATTCTATCAAGATTCCTGATGAAGGGCTTTTGCCCGAAACGTCGATTTTGAAGCTCCTTGGATGCTGCCTGAACTGCTGTGCTCTTCCAGCACCACTAATCCAGAGTCTGGTTTCCAGCATCTGCAGTCATTGTTTTTACCTTCTATAAAGAATTTACAGGAATATTGGCTGGTCCACTTATGGATATGTATAACTACTCATACAGTCAGGGCTGTCTCCTGCCTTCACTGAAAGAGGCGAATACCTCTCTTATTCTCAAAAAAGGAAAGGACCCAAAAGATTGCGCGTCATACAGACCAATAGCCTTGCTAAATGTAGATTTTAAAATCTTTTCTAAAACGTTAGCATTGAGGCTAGAAAGGGTACTGCCACATATTATAAAGGAGGACCAGACGGGGATTATTAAGGGCCGTAGATCATCCAATAATGTCAGAAGGGTTTTGAATGTGATTCAAGCCTGCCATCAGGGAAAGATACCAAGTGTAGGAGTCTCATTAGACGCGGAAAAGGCATTCGACAGGGTTGAGTGGTCACATCTGTTTTACACATTGGAAAGGTTTGGCGTTGGAAAGGTGTTTACCAAATGGGTCTCAATAGTGTATAGTAATCCCAAGGCAGTTGTGCTTACCAATGGGTTAGGCTCGGATAGCTTCAGTGTGGATAGGGGCTGCCGTCAGGGATGTCCTCTCTCGCCATTGCTATTTACACTAATAATTGAGCCACTAGCAGAAGCTATACGAGCTGACCCTAATATAACGGTCCCGAGGATTGGTACAGGTAAACATAAAATTACCCTGTATGCAGATGATGTTCTTCTATTCCTCAGTAATCCTTTGATGTCCGTACCTCGCCTAATCCAAGTTATTAACACTGAGTGCATTTTCAGGCTATAAAATTATTTTTTCAAAATCGGAGCTATGCCAATGGGTGGCCTTGCTAGTATATCCCACTTATTGGACAGATCCCACTTTCCCTTTCGTTGGTCCCTGGAGGGTTTCTTATATTTAGGCATTTGTATCACCCCAGTATTTGGTCAGTTATACAAGGCTAACTTTGTGCATTTACTGGAAAGGATAAGGCAGGACCTCCAGCGATGGGGAGACCTTCCAATTTCCTGGCTGGGTAGAATAGCACTAATNNTGGACATCGTGGCTTCTCAAGTAAAATGCCCACTTATTAACCTTTTATTCTCAGACAAGAGGAAAATCATTACGGATCACTATAAAAACCCTATAATACTAAACACAATTAAAGCTTGGAATATAATGCGGCAAAATGAGGGCAACTCACATAAAACATCCCCCTATGCACCGATAGTGGGAGCATGGGGATTCCAACCGGGGTTTACAGATGCCACTTTCAAACTCTGGAGATCCAGGGATATCTCCTGTCTAGGGGACCTATTTGAAGATGGGGTCCTGATGTCTTTTGAACAGCTGCGTCAGAAATTCGGATTACCTAATGGAGACCTCTTTCGATACTTCCAAATTCGAGATTACATACAGAAGACTACGCTATTAGATAGTCTTTATCAATCAGATAGAGAATGTAGAGTGCTATGGCCAATGGGCATATCTTCCGTCAGTACTATTTATCATTTATTACATGATGAAGTATCGGGAGATATGGACAATCTGCTTAAAACATGGGATCAGGATTTGGGACTAGAAATCTCTATAGAAATGTGGAATGATATTTGGGAAAACGCCAGAAGAATCGCCATCTGCAACAGAACCCAGGCTATCCAGCTGAAGATACTTCATAGGGCCCATATAGCACCGGTTCGATTGGCAAAATTTAAGGCAGGAGCATCTCCAATGTGTCCCAAATGTAAAATAGAGGTGGGCACTCTTGTACATTGCTTATGGACCTGTCATAAGATCCGCAGATATTGGACTAAAGTAGCAAGTGCCCTGACAGAAATCTTAGGAACGGAAATTAGAGTGGATCCAGTATCTCTCCTTTTGGGCTTTTCGAGCTTACCCTCCCTGGACATGCACGGGAAGAGACTATTTTCTATTCTCTCTCTCTGTGCAAGAAAAAGTATTTTGGTAAACTGGGTGGCTGAGGGCCCCCCTGGACTTTCAAATTGGCACAGATTAATCATGGAATGTATTCCCCTTGACTTCCTTACAAACATGGTGCACCGAAAGACCGAATTATTCCATAAAATATGGCAGCCCTTCTTGAATTATATAA
Source organism: Chiloscyllium plagiosum (assembly GCF_004010195.1). NCBI lineage: Eukaryota > Metazoa > Chordata > Chondrichthyes > Orectolobiformes > Hemiscylliidae > Chiloscyllium > Chiloscyllium plagiosum. Next base: position 4,002 of record NW_025201562.1, read on the forward strand.
ACACAGATATTTCGGCCATCCTAACAAGGGCTTTTATTTAATTGAGATGGCGAACCTGGCTGGTCCGGGGCCCCTTGGGAGAGGAATCCCGCACAAATACGGGTTTTGTTATGATTTAATGTTAACACATTCCGAGCATTTATCTCACTACCCAATATCTGTGTTATCCGTCGGTTTTTTTCCCCCGAATAATGTAAGAGACTTAATTATACACTCTGGTTAGTTGTAGGTTAGATTAGTAGTTAGTTGAGTTTTTTTTTCTCGGTATCTCTTTTTTCTATTTGATAGATTTGGGGTATTATTTATTTAAGATTTAATTGTATATTAATGTTTATACTTGGGTTTTTTTATTTGTAAACTTGTAAAAATGTTAAATTTTCAATAAAAATATCTATTAAAAAAAAGTGTGGTAAGGACAAGCCAGGGAACTATAGACCGGTGAGCCTGACCTCGGTGGTGGGCAAGTTGTTGGAGGGAATCCTGAGGGACAGGATGTACATGTATTTGGAAAGGCAAGGACTGATTCGGGATAGTCAACATGGCTTTGTGCGTGGGAAATCACAATATCTCACAAACTTGATTGGGGTTTTTGAAGAAGTAACAAAGAAGATTGATGAGGGCAGAGCAGTAGATGTGATCTATATGGACTTCAGTAAGGCATTTGCTGAAAATGTGTTGCTGGAAAAGCGCAGCAGGTCAGGCAGCATCCAAGGAACAGGAGAATCGACGTTTCGGGCATTCTCCTCTTCAGTAAGGCATTTGACAAGGTTCCCCACGGGAGACTGATTAGCAAGGTTAGATCTCATGGAATACGGGGAGAACTAGCCATTTAGATACAGAACGGGCTCAAAGGTAGAAGACAGAGGGTGGTGGTGGAGGGTTGTTTTTCAGACTGGAGGCCTGTGACCAGTGGAGTGCCACAAGGATCGGTGCTGGGCCCTCTACTTTTTGTCATTTACAT
>NW_025201562.1:5141-7185 GCF_004010195.1 Chiloscyllium plagiosum
TCTCCTTCCTATCGGAAAGATGTTGTGAAACTTGAAAGGGTTCAGAAAAGATTTACAAGGATGTTGCCAAGGTTGGAGGATGTGAGGCTGAACAGGCTGGGGCTGTTTTCCCTGGAGCGTCAGAGGCTGAGGGGTGACCTTATAGAGGTTTATAAAATCATGAGGAGCATGGATAGGATAAATAGACAAAGTCTTTTCCCTGGGGTTGGGCAGTCCAGAACTAGAGGGCATAGGTTTAGGGTGAGGGGGGAAAGATATAAAAAAGACCTAAGAGGCAACTTTTTCACTCAGAGGGTGGTACATGTATGGAATGAGCTGCCAGAGGATGTGGTGGAGGCTGGTACAATTTAAGAGGCATTTGGATGGGTATATGAATAGGAGGGTTTGGAGGGATATGGGCAGGGTGCTGGCAGGTGATTGGGTTGGGATATCTGGTCGGTATGGACGTGTTGGACTGAAGGGTCTGTTTCCATACTGTACATCTCTATGACTCTATAAGTTGTTGGAGGGAATCCTGAGGGACAGGATTTACAAGTATTTGAAAAGACAAAGACTGATTTGGGATAGTCAACATGGCTTTGTGCAAGGAAAACCATGTCTCACGACTTGGTTGAGTATTTTGAAGAGTTAACAAAGATTCCAGCCTCGTGTGTTTCACTGTGTGGAGTTTGCACATTCTCCCCGTGTCTGTGTGGGTTTCCTCCGGGTGCTCCGGTTTCCTCCCACAATTCATAGATGTGCATGTTAGGTGAATTGGCCTTGCGACATTGCCTAGGGTTTTCAGGGATGTGTAGGTTAGGTGCATTGGTCTGGGATAAATATAGGATGATAGGAAAGGGGAATGGGTCTAGGTGGGTTACTCTTCGGAGGGTCGGTGTAGATTTGTTGGGTTGAAGGGCCGGTTTCCACACGGTAGGGAATCTATTATTCTTTTTTCTTCTAAACTGCATTAGCTCGCACTTATCAGGGTTAAATACTATTACCATTTGTTTGCCCATCTATATCTTCCTGTAACCTGCAACAATTTTCTTCACTATTAACTGCCCTATCAATCAAATTTGCTCAACATTCCCCCCAAATGTTCATCTATATCGTTTATGTATATAATAAACAATAAGATTCCCGGTACTGATCCTTGTGGTATACTGCAGCACACCAGCCTCCAGTCACTCCAACTGCCTTCTACCACCTTACCATTAAGTGTCTAAGTCCTGCTAAGATTTGCTTTCCCAAAATGCAGCACCTCACATTTATCTGAATTAAACTCCATCTGCCACTTCTCAGCCCATTGGCCCACCTGGTCCAGATCCTGTTGTAATCTGAGGTAACCCTCTTCACTGTCCACTATACATTGCGTCCTATAACTAAACTAGTTTCTGTTCCAACTCACCACGTTTTCCTCAATTCCATGTGCTTTAACCTTTTCAATCAGCACCCCATGTGGGACTTTGTCAAAAGCTTTGCTAAAATCCATTTAAACTACATCAAGTGAACTTCCCTTATCCACACACACAAACATATTTTTGAAAAATTCTAGCACATTTTTTAGGCATGCCCTCCTTCTGACAATTACATGCTGGCTATCGCTAATCAACCTACGCTTTTCCAGGTGGGCATTAATTCTCTCCTTCACAATTTTCTCGAATATTTTCCCTACTGTTGATGGGATGCTCAGCAGTGTGTAATTCCCTGGTTTAACTCTACCACCCTTCTTGAAAAGAGGAACCACATTAGCTGTCCTCCAGTCCTCTGGGTCTTCCCTGATGGCCAGAGTGGAATTAAACATTTGTGTCAGAGCCCCTGCAATTACCTGCATCCCATCCCACAGCAGCCTGGGATGCAATTCATCTGGGCCAGGGAATTTGTCTGTTTTTAGCCTGTCAGAGCCTCCAGTACCTTCCCAATTCCTATGTCAAACAGTGCAAGTTCCTCAGAGTGCCTTTTCCTGAATTCTGTACCTACATTCTCCTTTTCCAGAGTGACAACTGGAGAAGTATTCACACACAGTTGCGGCTTCACACACAGGTTGTCACCTTAGTCTCTA
>NW_025201563.1:0-7185 GCF_004010195.1 Chiloscyllium plagiosum
CTGATATCCCAGGCTGCTGATATCCCAATGCAGTTGATTTCGCAACATTGCTGATATCACATACTGCAGATATCCCAGGTTGCTGATATCACAGACTGCTGATATCCCAAAGCAGCTGATATCCCAACACTGCTGATATCCCACACTGCTGATATCCCATGATGCTGATATCCCTCACTGTTGATATTTCACACTGGTGATACCCCAGGCTGCTGATATCGGACATGGCTGATATCCCACACTGTTTATATCCCAACACTGCTGATATTGCACACTGCTGATATCCCAGGCTGCTGATATTCCAGGCTGCTGATATCCCACACTGCTGATATCCCATGCTGTGGATATCCCATGCTGCTGATATTGCACACTGCTGATATTGCTGATATCACATACTGCAGATATCCCAGGTTGGTGATATCCCAGACTGCTGATATCCCAGGCTGCTGATAACCCAATGCAGGTGATATTCCAACACTGCTGATATCCCAGACTGCTGATATCCCAGGCTGCTGAAATTCCAAGCTGCTGATATCCCAGGTCACTGATAGCCCACACTGCTGATATTGCACACTGCTGATATCCCAGGCTGCTGAAATCCCAAGCTGCTGATATCCCAGGTCACTGATAGCCCACACTGCTGATAACCCACGCTGCTGATATCCTACACTGCTTATATCCCAGGCTGCTGATATCCCAGGCTGCTGATATCCCATACTACCGATATCCGAGGCTGCTGATATCCCAGGCTGCTGATATCCCATGCTGCTGAAATCCCAGGCTGCTGATATGCCAGGTTGCGGATGTCCCACACTGCTGATATCCCACACTGCTGATAACCCATGCTGCTGATATCCCATGCTGCTGATATCCCAGGCTGCTGATACCCCACACTCCTGATATCCCACACTGCTGATAATCCTTGCTGCTGATATCCCAGGCTGCTGACATCCCACACTGCTGGTATCCCAGGCTGCTGATATCCCAACGCAGCTGACATCCCAACACTGCTGATATCCCACACTGCTGCTATCCCAGGCTGCTGATATCCCAACGTTGCTGATATTGCACACTGTCAATACCCCATGCTGCTGATATGCCACACTGGTGATGTCCCAGGCTGCTGATATCCCACACTGCTGATAACCCATGCTGCTGATATCCCAGGCTGCTGATATCCCAAAGCAGCTGATATCCCAACACTGCTGATATCCCACACTGCTGATATCCCATGATGCTGATATCCCTCACTATTGATATTTCACACTGGTGATACCCCAGGCTGCTGATATCGGACATGGCTGATATCCCACACTGTTTATATCCCAACACTGCTGATATTGCACACTGCTGATATCCCAGGCTGCTGATATTCCAGGCTGCTGATATCCCACACTGCTGATATCCCATGCTGTGGATATACCATGCTGCTGATATTGCACACTGCTGATATTGCTGATATCACATACTGCAGATATCCCAGGTTGGTGATATCCCAGACTGCTGATTTCCCAGGCTGCTGATAACCCAATGCAGGTGATATTCCAACACTGCTGATATCCCAGACTGCTGATATCCCAGGCTGCTGAAATTCCAAGCTGCTGATATCCCAGGTCACTGATAGCCCACACTGCTGATATCCCACACTGCTGATATCCCATGCTGTGGATATCCCATGCTGCTGATATTGCACACTGCTGATATCCCAGGCTGCTGATATACCACACTGCTGATAGCACACACTACTGATAATCCACGCTGCTGATGTCCCATGCTGCTGAATTCCCATGCTGCTGATATCCCACACTGCCGATATCCCACATGATATCCCTCACTGTTGATATTTCACACTGGTGATACCCCAGGCTGCTGATATCGGGCATGGCTGATATCCCACACTGTTTATATCCCAACACTGCTGATATTGCACACTGCTGATATCCCAGGCTGCTGATATTCCAGGCTGCTGATATCCCACACTGCTGATATCCCATGCTGTGGATATCCCATGCTGCTGATATTGCACACTGCTGATATCCCAGGCTGCTGATATCTCAGACTGCTGATATCCCATGCTGCTGAAATCCCATGCTGCTGATATCCCAGGCTGCTGATATACCACACTGCTGATAGCACACACTACTGATAATCCACGCTGCTGATGTCCCATGCTGCTGAATTCCCATGCTGCTGATATCCCACACTGCCGATATCCCACACTGCCGATATCCCAGGCTGCTGATATCCCAGGCTGCTGATATCCCATGCTGCTGATATCCCAATGCAGTTGATATCGCAACATTGCTGATATCCCACAGTGCAGATATCCCAGGTTGCTGATATCCCAGACTGCTGATATCCCAGGCTGCTGATACCCCACACTGCTGATATCCCACACTGCAGATAACCCATGCTGCTGATATCCCATGCAGCTGATATCCCAGGCTGCTGATATCCCACACTGCTGATATCCCAATGCAGCTGATTTTGCAACATTGCTGACATCACATACTGCAGATATCCCAGGTTGCTGATATCCCAGACTGCTGATATCCCAGGTTGCTGATATCCCACTCTGCTGATATCCCATGCTGCTGATATCCCTCACTGTTGATATTTCACACTAGTGATATCCCAGGCTGCTGATATCCCACGTGGCTGATATCCCACACTGCTTATATCCCAACACTGCTGATATTGCACACTGCTGAAATCCCAGGCTGCTGATATTCCAGGCTGCTGATATCCCAGACTGCTGATATCCCATGCTGTGGATATCCCATGCTGCTGATATTGCACACTGCTGATATCCCATGCTACTGAAATCTCAGGCTGCTGATATCTCAGACTGCTGATATGCCAGGTTGCAGATATCCCACACTGTTGATATCCCAGGCTGCTGATAACCCAATGCAGGTGAGATTCCAACACTGCTGATATCCCACACTGCTGATATCCCAGACTGCTGATATCCCAGGCTGCTGAAATCCCAAGCTGCTGATATCCCAGGTCACTGATAGCCCACACTGCTGATATCCCACACTGCTGATATTGCACACTGCTAAAATCCCAAGCTGCTGATATCCCAGGTCACTGATAGCCCACACTGCTGATAACCCACACTGCTGATATCCTACACTGCTGTTATCCCAGGCTGCTGATATCCCAGGCTGCTGATATCCCATGCTGCTGAAATCCCAGGCTGCTGATATGCCAGGTTGCAGATATCCCACACTGTTGATATCCCAGGCTGCTGATAACCCAATGCAGGTGAGATTCCAACACTGCTGATATCCCACACTGCTGATATCCCAGACTGCTGATATCCCAGGCTGCTGAAATCCCAAGCTGCTGATATCCCAGGTCACTGATAGCCCACACTGCTGATATCCAACACTGCTGATATTGCACACTGCTGAAATCCCAAGCTGCTGATATCCCAGGTCACTGATAGCCCACACTGCTGATAACCCACACTGCTGATATCCCACACTGCCTATCCCAGGCTGCTGATATCCCAGGCTGCTGATATCCCATGCTGCTGAAATCCCAGGCTGCTGATATGCCAGGTTGCTGATATCCCACACTGCTGATATCCCACACTGCTGATAACCCATGCTGCTGATATCCCATGCTGCTGATATCCCAGACTGCTGATAGCACACACTGCAGATATCACACACTGCTGATAACCCATGCTGCTGATATCCCAGGCTGCTGATATCCCAGGCTGCTGATATCCCAACGCAGCTGACATTCCAACACTGCTGATATCCCACACTGCTGCTATCCCAGGCTGCTGATATCCCAATGTTGCTGATATCGCAATATTGCTGATATCCCATAGTGCAGATATCCCAGGTTGCTGACTTCCCAGACTGCTGGTATACCAGACTGCTGATATCCCAGGTTGCTGATACCCCACGCTGCTGATATCCCAGACTGCTGATATCCCAACACTGCTGATATCCCACATTGCTGATATCCCATGCTGCTGATATCCCATGCTGCTGATATTGCACACTGCTGATATCCCAGGCTGCTGCAATCCCAAGCTGCTGATATCCCAGGTCACTGATAGCCCACACTGCTGATATCCCACATTGCTGACATTGCACACTGCTGATATCCCATGCTGCTGATATGCCCGGTTGCTGATATCCCACACAGCTGCTATCCCTGGCTGCTGATATCCCACACTGCTGATATCCCAGGCTGCTGATACCCCACACTGCTGATATCCCACACTGCAGATATCCCACACTGCAGATAACCCATGCTGCTGATATCCCATGCTGCTGATATCCCAGGCTGCTGATATCCCACACTGCTGATAGCACACACTGCTGATAACCCACGCTGCTGATATACCAGACTGCTGATATCTAAGGCTGCTGAATTCCCAGGCTGCTGATATCCCACACTGCCGATATCCCAGGCTGCTGATATCCCAGGCTGCTGATATCCCAGGCTGCTGAATTCCCAGGCTGCTGATATGCCAGGTTGCTGATATCCCACACAGCTGATATCCCAGGGGGTTGATATCCCATGCTGCTGAAATCCCATGCTGCTGATGTGCCAGGTTGCTGGTTTCCCACACTGCTGATATCCCACACTGCAGATACCCATGCTGCTGATATCCCATGCTGCTGATATCCCAGGCTGCTGATATCCCACACTGCTGATAGCACACACTACTGATAATCTACGCTGCTGATATCCCAGGCTGCTGATATCCCACACTGCCGATATCCCAGGCTGCTGATATCCCAGGCTGCAGATATCCCATGCTGCAGATAACCCATGCTGCTGATATCCCATGCTGCTGATATCCCAGGCTGCTGATATCCCACACTGCTGATAGCCCACACTGCTGATATCCCACGCTGCTGATATCCCAGACTGTTGATATCCCAGGCTGATGAATTCCCAGGCTGCTGATATCCCACACTGCCGATATCCCACATTGCCGATATCCCAGGCTGCTGATATCCCATGCTGCTGAAATCCCAGACTGCTGATATGCCATGTTGTTGATATCCCACACAGCTGATATCCCTGGCTGCTGATATCCCATGCTGCTGATATCCCAATGCAGTTGATATTGCAACATTGCTGATATCCCATACTGCTGATAACCCATGCTGCTGATATCCCAGACTGCTGATAGCACACACTGCAGATATCACACACTGCTGATAACCCATGCTGCTGATATCCCATGCTGCTGAAATCCCAGGCTGCTGATGTGCCAGGTTGCTGATATCCCACACTGCTGATATCCCACACTGCAGATAACCCATGCTGCTGATATCCCATGCTGCTGATATCCCAGGCTGCTGATATCCCACACTGCTGATAGCAAACACTGCTGATAACCCACGCTGCTGATATCCCATGCTGCTGAAATCCCAGGCTGCTGATATTGCACACTGCTGATATCCCACACTGCTGAAATCCCAAGCTGCTGATATTCACTGCTGATATTCCAGGCTGCTGATATCCCAGACTGCTGATATGCCCGGTTGCTGATATACAACACAGCTGATATCCCTGGCTGCTGATATCCTATGTTGCTGACATCCCAGGCTGCTGATATCCCTGGCTGCTGATATCCCAATGCAGCTGATTTCGCAACATTGCTGATATCCCATACTGCAGATATCCCAGGCTGCTGATATTCCACACTGCTGATATCCCAGGTTGCTGATATCACACACTGATGATATCCCACGCTGCTGATATCCCAGGCTGCTGATATCCCATGTTGCGATATCCCAGGCTGCTGATATCCCATGCTGCTGACATCCCAGGCTGCTAATATCCCACCATGCTGATATCCCAGGCTGCTGATATATCAGGCTGCTGATATCTCGTGCTGCTGATATCCGATGCTGCTGATAACCCACGCTGCTGATATCCCACACTGCTGATATCTCACACTGCTGATGTCCCACGCTGCTGTTTTTCCAGGCTGCCAATATCCCACACTGCTGATAGCCCAGGCTGCTGATATCCCAGGCTGATGATATCCCACACTAATGATATCCCATGATGCTGATATCCCAGGCTGCTGATATACCACACTGCTGATATTCCATGCTGCTGATATCCCGCACTGCTGATATCCCAAGCTGCTGATAACCCAGAACTGCTGATATCCCATGCTGCTGATATCCCACACTGCTGATATCCCACATTGTTGATATCCCAGGCTGCTGATATCCCACACTGCTGATATCCCAGGCTGCTGATATCCCACACTGCTAATATCCCAGACTGCTGATATCCCATGCTGCTGATATCCCAGGCTGCTGATATCCCAAACTGCTAGTATCCCAGGATGCTGATATCCCAACGTAGCTGTCATCCCAATGCTGCTAATATCTCACCCTGCAACTATCCCAGGCTGCTGATATCCCAATGTTGCTGATATCCCACACTGCCAATACCCCATACAGCTGATATCCCAGACTGCTGATATCCCACATGGCTGATATCCCACACTGCAGCTATCCGAGGCTGCTGATATCCCAGGCTGCTGATATCCCAACGTAGCTGATATCCCAACACTGCTGATATCCCACACTGCAGATATCCCATGCTGCTGATATCCCACACTGTTGATATTCCACACTCCTGATATCCCAGGCTGCTGATATCCCACATGGCTGATATCCCCATGCTGCTGATATTCCACACTGCAGATATCCAAGGCTGCTGATATCCCATGCTGCTGATATCCCAGGCTGCTGATGGCTGCTGATTCCACACACTGCTGATATCCCAGGCTGCTGATATCCGTGGCTGCTGATATCCCAGGCTGCTGATATATCATGCTGCTGATATCCCATGCTGCTGATATCTCAGACTGCTGTTATGCCAGGTTGCAGATATCCCACACTGCTGATATCCCAGGCTGCTGATAACCCAATGATGCTGATATCCGATACTGCAGATATCACACACTGCTGATATCCCAGACTGCTGACATCCCAGGTTGCTGATATCCCACACTGCTGATATCCCAGGCTGCTGATATCCCATACTGCTGAATTCCCAGGCTGCTGGTATGCCAGGTTGCTGATGTCCCACACTGCTGATATACCATGCTGCTTAATTCCCAGGCTGCTGATATCCCAGACTGCTGAGATGCCAGGTTGCTGATGTCCCACACTGCTGATA
>NW_025201564.1:0-2635 GCF_004010195.1 Chiloscyllium plagiosum
CCAGATAGAGAGAGACCCGACAATACGTTCAATCGGAGCGCAGATAGACCAATCGGCGCCCCACACCTTTTTCGCACCGCAATATGAGTAGGACTGCACCTCTCCTTGAAGGCCAAGCAAACAAACAGACAGACTGACAGACAGACAGAGAGAAACACACACTGACAGGGAGAGAGAGACCCAGAACTACGAAAACAAGGACCTGGTGTCATCTCATTGCCGCTTCAATCTGCTGGTAAATGATCCACGATCTCAATATCATATTCCCACTTACACTCCATCCCACTTGATGACTTTAAAATAATGCAAACAGCTTTATTTTCCTTGATATATTGTGGCGCCAGCAATGATATCTGTGACATTCCAGTCTCACTCGTATGTGTTGTCAGATCCTGGAGTTCAGGTCGCGCCTTTCTTAATAGGTTAGAAAAATTAAATTAGATGTAGGCTGGGGAACAGAACAAGTGAGAGCGAGAGGTTTGTTCGAAGATCTGTGGTTCAGCTTAAAGGATCATTTGCTGGGTGTTGTTGTCGATTCCCAATTTCACGCATTCTCACTCTGTTCTACTCCAAAAATAAACAATGTCAGAGTCAAAATATTTCACGGACATTTGTTTGGGAAGGTTAATGTTGCAAGTACCCGCCCCTCCAAATCCAGTTCGCTGACATTCGTGGCTGTCAGGTGAGACATGTCCTTCGCTTAACTATCTGTTGTTGTAAGGTGGTGTGCGAGTGAAATTAAATTTGATTCCCCACAGTGTGGAAACAGGCCTTTTTGGTCCGAGAAGCCCAAAGCGACCATCCAAGGGTAACTGTGCCTGTGTTGGTTAAATGGAGGTGATCCAATGACCTCCCGCAGTCCAAAGATATGCAAGTTGGGTGGGTTGGTCATGTTCAATTGCCCGAACTGTCCAGGGATGTGCAAACATAGTGGCGTAGCGATGAGAAATATATCAAGGGTTATGGGAATGGATTGTGAGCATTAGAGGGTCGGTGTGGGCTCTATGGGCCGAGTAGGGATCCCAATGGGGATGTTATGAGAAAGCTGGAGAGAATCAGAGAAACCGGTAAAAAGAGGGAGAAACAGACAGAAAATGTATGGGGACAAACAGAAGGCAAATACAAAGAGTGAGAAATACAGCAGGAATAAAAAGGGGAAGGGAAACGGGGAGAAACAGCGAAACAGACACTGAAGGATATAATAAGAGAGGGAGAGAAACAGGTGATGGAACGAGACTGGGGTGAAACAAAGGGAAATAAATCGCTAAGAAAACAAAGAGTGCAAAATACAAAGGGAGAAGTAGACCTGGTTAAATAAGGCGTGAGAATCAAGGAGAGGTGAAAGGATGGAGAATCACAAAGGAAGAAACAGCAGTGATAAAGAAAGCCCAAGGAGGAATGTTAGGAACAGAGAAATACCGAAATGGAAAGAGAGCTGAAATGTTGGGGGAAACTTAGACAAGGAAACCGAAAGTGGGAGGTGGTAGCAAGAGTGCAGAAATGAAGAGGTAGACACCGGTTGGGACAGTAATGCACGGGGCAGTGACATTGTTTGGGTAGATAATAATACAGCGCCCTCCCATTTTGGACCACTCTATTTCTCCTGTCGTAGTGTGCACAAACTAATCCCAGTTAAAAACTCACAGACGTCCAAGATGTGGTAATTAATGCAGTGAGAATTACTCCCATGTTTTAGAAAGCAGTTGGTCATTGGATGGTTAACTTTTGAGAATAAAGCAGAAGCTGATTGATAAAAATGAAAGCGAGCATTAGTCAGAAGTCAGATGAATCTTACAATCGGAAATACCCCGTTTTTATGTATTATAATAAATCAGCAGATGGCATTGAAGGAACATCTCCTACTACAGGCAATCTCATTTGCATGACTGTCTTCTTCTCTGCAGATCCTTCCTTCACACTCACCTTCCAGCTCATTAACTGCGAAAAGCAAATGAGGTCTCAATTAATAAAATGTTCAATACATTGTGGCACCAAAACAGCATCACACTGAGCATTATGGAGATCAGAACTGTGCACCATACTACGGTGCTCCTAGTATGGTTTAAAAGAGGTTTATTATTATTGGAGCAGTGTACACTACTTCCAGTGTGGTCTAACATAGAGACATGGAGAACAGAACCATGCACAGTGATGGGAATTAGGTGTAACTTCGAGGTAGTTGAGGCAAGTATATTAACAACATTTAACAGGCATTTGGGAAAATACTTGAATACGAAAATCTTAGGAGGATATGAGCGACGTGCTGGGAAATCGGGTTGGCATAGGTGGACATCTTTACCAAAATGGACCAGTTTGAGCGAAAGGTCTGATTTATGCTGCATGACATGTTAGAGGGAAGTAAGGATAGATCAGTGGCGGGCAGTCGTTTTGACGACTGTATTGAAAATGGTCATGCCATTATTTTCATCAAAATGGTTGATGCTCAGTTTGACAGCTTTTCCTCTGAAAATGTTTTTTTTTCCAATTCAGGTATCACAATTTTCTGATGGTATGAAGGCACAGATCAATCATGATCCTGCTTCATGTCAGTACAGGTGTAACAGGCTAATTGGACACCATCTGTGCTAATCAATATTTCAGAAGATTGAGCACTTACAGATGTACCAGGAAAAAA
>NW_025201564.1:3958-7185 GCF_004010195.1 Chiloscyllium plagiosum
GCGAGACATTGAAAGATGGGCAAGCAGAGAGAGAATTAACTCATGAAACCTCAGGATGGACATAGGGAAATATAATCAGAAAATGGATGAAAATACGTTCATGATGGCATAATCTGTTCCACTAATGACATTCTGTGTGTAAATATTAGGTGTCCACCGAAAGAAACACGGAATATCAGAAAAGGATCCGATTGCAACTTGAATCCAAGGTGAAGACTGCCTCGTGTGGTTTGCTTTTGAGAAATATGTTCGAGCTCCGACATCCAGACTTTGCAAGTGACATTTGATGGAATGACCTCTTCCCGTAACTCCTTCCTTCATCTAACAGCCCAACCAAAATTGAGTGTTAGAAGCTAATTTTGAAATGCATAAATTCAGGGAGATCCAGTTGAACACACAGAATTTGGGCTCAGCCACATTCAACAAGAGTTTTGGATGGAATGTGTGTTTCTGATCTCGATGGGCAACGGACATACTTCCTTGTCCTCAGAGTCTAAGAATTGGTCAGTGGGTGACTGATGGCTCTCTTTGGGGACCAACATCTTTGACTGAGCATTGTGAATGGGGTCAGAAAAGCACGAAGTGAAACACACAGACCTGCATATATTTTTGCGGACACAGCTTCAGAGTTGAGAGTGACAACATTTGCCATTCTCTCCTGCAGCCTCAATGAAGCCTCTCCCTTCTGGCTTTGATGGAAGGAGGAACAGAAATCCAGAGTACCATTCCCATTATTCTCAGCGTTTGGAATAGAGATTGGCTCGTCGCCTGGCCCCAAGGGACTTTCGCATTGCTCTTATGGACTGACACACAAGCTGAAAGATAGAACCCTTTCACAGACGCGCGGAATTGTGGGAGGAGGGACTGCCGTTGCTCTATTCATTGTACAGTGACCCTCTGTCGGCTGAATATTTTAGGACATACCGCTAAAATCAGTAGAATTTGAAACCGGGACTTCTGTCTCAGAGATTAACAAAATGGAAAGTCTTCAGTGGAACTCCGCAGGCCTTTCAGCACCTGCAAACAGACAACTCCCAGTGTCTGCGTGTGTTTTCTCCGAGTTCTCTGGTTTCCTCACACAGTCCAATGGTATGCGGGCAATGAGAATTGGTCATGCTAAATTGCCCATAGTTTTTAGGAACGTGTAGTTTAGGTGTATTGGACAGGAAAAGAGTAGTGCTACAGGGTAGTGGAATGGTTCGAGATGGGATGGTTTTCGGAGGCTCTGAATTAGTCCGTTGGGACTAATGGCCTGTTTCCACACTGTCAGGATTCTATGAAATTAGAGTGAATGTTTCGGAGCCACATACAAAAGCATCTGTTCACAACACCAGGAAGCTCTGAAAAAAACAGTGTGTACCATGTTAATGATTAACTGCAGAGATTCATCACATCTCCTTGGCGATCACTTCACAAAGTCCAGGTAAGGTGAATTTGCACATGTCTGTCAGGAGTGGACAGAGAGGATTATGCATGAGGAATATGCTACATGTTATTTAAGAGATTGTGATTGTGTAAAACCCCATTGGCGCCACATGAATATCCGGATTGGAACTTACTGATCGGTGCAGGCTCTGCTCGATTTGCCTCAATGACAGTACCCAACAAGAGAAATGTGTCCTCAGTGCGAAGGCAACATTGCACCTTTACTAAGGACTGAGTGGCCTTTATTCCTACCAATCATTATGTGGATAAATGCATTCGAGGAAGGAAGATATGAAAGATGGAAGGCAAGGACATTATTTATCTTTCTGTGGTTTCCCTCACCAGGAAATGCAGGAAAGACTTTGGCACTCAAACCTCCATCAATTTGAATAGGCATCGCAGAAGCCAAGGCTTTTAAGGTGAAGGCGATTAAAGTCCGAAATCCAGAATGATTTAGGATTTCTGGCTGCTTTCTAACAGTGCATTACTGTTGTTTAATGTTGTAGAAAACAGGACGGTCAGCTGAAAGAGGGTGGTAGGTGCAAACCAGCATGACGATTCTTTTACCGAGTCTTCCAACAAGACAGGGCCTCCCTCGGAATGGTGACAAATGGTTGTGGCCGAACGATATGACTCTGTGAGGATGGTGCTGTTAGAATAGATCTGCTTGTTTTTACGACCACCTCCCAACGCCCCCCATCAAATGATGGAAAAACTACAGCATTGACAACAGGCAAGGCAACTAATTTTATTTATGCAATTCAGAAAGCAGTAAGTCAAGTGTCATTGCATCCACACAATGGCACACAGTCGATCAACAGAAATTAGCTGGCGCCTCACACGATCCTCACATTCGATTTTTTTATTTTTGCTTCACATCCGGTTTGACTTGCAGCAGTAGTTCTCTGCGAGACAAGCGTCACTTTCTCGAATTTCATGCGGAAGACAACGGGATTCCCTACAAATTCCATTTGTAAGTTCACAAGGTGGTATGGGGTCTGTAAGACAAAAAGGAACTGTTCAATGAGGACGTCGCCAGGAGAATAAACGCCCCGTCTGTCATGTAACCAAGTAGTCAAGCCAGCAGAACCTGTATCCATTGCTGCTGGTGTGGTCCAATCGAAGCAGGTCGACACCAAAACTCTGCACAATCTGCCTCGTGTAAACTTACCAAGGGATGGAAAGAGGAGAACAGTGCCCAATGCTCTCATAACTGTCTCAGTAAGGAAGGTAAAGAGTAAAAGTATCAATATACTCCAATTATGGTCACTGGGAGAAGGGTGTGTTCTGTCCTACAAATGTCATCGAACTGAGAGATGTGGAGACGACAACTATGTACAGTGTAGTCTTACAAACAGATTTGAAATTATCGCTATATACAGCGGACAAAGTGAAGTTTAACTAAAGGTGAATGGGATCAAGGACGGTGTACAGAGCTCCCCGGGGGATTCAGAAAGGAACACAGAGACCAGAAACGAACACAGATCTCCTACTGCGACTAAGTCGAGCCACATGCAGTCCAGCGCTATGCATAGTTCTCTCGGTGTTATCTAACCGAGGGATAAGGAAAGTCGGATTCACAGATTTCTCATGTCGTCTCACCAAAGAGGATCGACGCCATCCCGAAGCACAGTGTTTCAAGTAGTTTCCTGTCAGGACACATGTGGACCAGAGCTGAGCATAATGCTTCCCGTGTGACTTTATCAATGGACATATATACCAACTATGTGCACAGTGTCTTCTTTCATACAGAAAGATAAAAAAACACAAGGATATATGAAATCAGATTCCCCGACAGTTTT
>NW_025201565.1:0-7185 GCF_004010195.1 Chiloscyllium plagiosum
GGATCTCTCCTCAACAACTTGCAGCTTCATACCGTCCCTCCCACAATAGGGGAACTCAATATGGAGAATTGGACGTGTAAGTCCGAGCTGGTAACTGTGACTCCATCTCGCCCCCCGCTCCAGCGGCTTTCTACCTTGGACACCAACGTCTCGGGGACACTGCATAGACAGAAGCTGCATGTACTCCACACCTATCAATGCTGGCATCTGTCACATGCCAAGCTCACCATGCCATCCCAGCACATCTCCGACCCACTGATAGTACGCTTCAGTACTTCAATGCTGCAGCTCAGGGTGCACTGACAACTCTCATTGAAATGCTTCTGCAAGGACACTGTGCTCAGTGACACACACCCACCTCATGGGCTGTCCCTCTGGGCTTCTCACTCGGTGTTTGTACTCACTCAATGCTGCTGCAAGGACACTGTGCTCAGGAACACACACCCAGCTCATGGGCTGTCCACTGGGCTGCTCATTCCGTGTTTGTACACTGTCAATGCTGCTGCAAGGACACTGTGTTCAAGGACACACACCTAGCTCATGGACCGTCCCTCTGGGTTGCTCACTCCATGTTTGTAGACACGCAATGCTGCTGCAAGGACACTGTGCTAGGGACACACACCCAGCTCATGAACTGTCCCTTAGGGTTGCTCACTCCGTGTTTCTACACACTCAATGCTGTGCAAGGACACTGTGCTCAGGGACACACACCCAGCTCACGGGCTGTCCCTCTGGGCTGCTCACTCCGTGTTTATACGCACTAACTTTGAACTGACTTCAATGCTCACAGAATTATTACCTTGCCTTGCCCTGCCCTCAGCAGTGTCTCCGCTCAGCCAGAGCTACCAGGTCACCCACCTGCTGTATCGTATTGGTATGTAACACAACCACAAAACCAGGAAGCCTGATATCATTTTCCACAATCAGTCACGGTGCCCAGCACAATCCGGGAGCTTGGACACTCTCAGTCAGTCTCTCGTGGTTGTTAGGTTCAGGATCCTTCCCCTGTGATGGGGCGAGGAGCTGAATGTTGGGGAGCCCCTATCTCTCTTAGTTCTTTCTCTCCTATTGTGGGATGGTTCCTTCTCAGATGTGAAAACTAACAACAGGTATTAAAGGAGATGGAAGTGGTTGTTACAACTGTTAGTGGTGGGACAGCTGAGGGAAAGGTGGCGAGGTGGCCTGAGTGAGTGAGTAGGCATTACAGACACCAGGCAGAGTTTGCTAGAGGGGCAAAGATGAGTTTGGAGAGACTGACAGAAGGTGCTGCATTCAGTTAGGGTGGGTAAGTCACATGCAGTTACAGGTGTGAGGGTGGGAGAACATGATCCTTGGTAGGAGGTGGGTGCAGTAACAGGGAGAGAGTGAGGGAGCGTTTAGAAATTGCAGATGATGGCAGTCACCCTGGTGAAATGGAGAAGGTCACTGACTTTCTTCCTACACTGCTGGTCATTCACCCAGAAGGATGGCACCTCACTGACACAGGGGTCAATCTCGAGCGAAGCTGGAAGGGTCTGGTGCCATGGCCTTTCCTGCCAGTCTTCGAGGAAGATAATGTCCGTCTCCTGCACCATGTCATCTACCATTATTTCAGGGGCTTGTCCACAAAGTGGGGCCACAGTTTTACCACCTCTGCCATGTCTAGGCATTTTCGGATTGACAATCCAAGAGTATAATGACTTCTTAAAGACGGCCACTTTAACAGGGAGGCCGGCCCATTCTGGGATATCCAGGCAGTGGGCAGTTGTTATGATGAAGGGGAAAAAAATTTCCTCTCATTGTGTCAGATGAGAGGAAGACCACGTGGACAGGGAGGGCATTTGATGAGGCAGATTGGGGATGGTACCATGAGAAAATGCACTCCATCTTGTGGAGAGTAACCCTGTATGAAACCAGACTAAAATGGGACTTGACCAAATCATAAGAAGGATCCAGGTGAATAGAGAAAACGACCCAGAGAAGTGCAAGGCAAGGCATTTGTGGACATCAACTATAGAGAAGAATGCACAATAAATGAGAATATAGTCAGTGTGGGCAGATAAATGAAGGTAGCTGCAAACACCAATAATCTCGTTAATGGAGCAAATGGCATTATTTCCTCTATCAGACAAAATACTCTTCAGAGCAGGAAGCTTATGCTGGAACTGTATAAATAATGAGTTCAGTCACAGCTTGGGACTGTGTACAGTTCTGGTCACCCCATCACATGGAAGGATGGAATTGGACTTGAGAGGGTACAGAGGAGATTCTTCACCCTGTGACAGTGGAAGTTATGAGGAAAGATAGGTAAGTAGGATGCTGAGAGGAGATTTGTTTGGGGTGCACATATTGTCAGGGACCTGGGTAGAAAGGGAAAGAACACCTTGTTCCTGTTGGAAAGTTCAGTTACCAGCGGCGAATATTTAATATAATTGGATGAAATATTAGAGAAGTGGTGAGGAAAGCTGTTATTTTACCCAGAGTATGGTCGGGATCTGGGAGGCACACATAGAAGCGGACTAGAGGCAGAAACTCTCAAACCATTTAAAAAAGCTGCCGGGTTCTGCACCTGAAGGCATACAATGTCCGGGGAGACAGAACTAGGGCTTTAAAAAACAATGTTTCATTTTGTCCAATGCAGACAGTGGACAGAGTGATCTCCCCGTTACTGTGCTATTTTCTGAAGTTTTCAAAGGTTACCAATGTTTGACAGGATCAATACGCAGGGACGACGGGAGAGGGCAGGGAGGAGCAGTGTGTAAATTGATTAGGATCACAATAATAGTGATCCCATCGTTTATATACAATGCTACTTCACTGTATTGTCCTATTTATCCTTCCTGTAGAAATTGGAAAAAAAACTTTGATTATTCAGTTCTCAGTCGTGGTCACACTGCAGCCCCATCTCCATAATGAGATCTACATCTGACCTGGTTCCCACTATTTAAAGCAACCATTTCATTTGCCTTTCTGAAAGGTTCCCAGCTTTATTCTTGCCCTATTTAAGGCTGCTCTCAGTCAACTAATGTTTCTTACTCTCAATTTTGTATATGAGTCTCTACCATCATCCTGAACTTTACAATAAAATGATCGTTACACCCCAAAACGCTCCCCGAATGACACTGGATCCATTTTTCCCACGTCATTCCGTGGGACCAGGTCCAACAGTACATGCTCTCTTGGGCTGGACACATACTCCTGAAGTGAGCTCTCCTCCATATAATCCAGGAACACTTGCCCCTCATGACCCTGCACACCAGTAACCCAGTCAATATCTGGATAAATTAAGTTTCTCAGTATAACTAACCTTTAGTATTGTCATCGTTCTGAAATTACCCTGCATATGTATTCTCCATCATTTCTTTGGTTGCTTGCTGACAGACTGTACGTCATAGTGTAATTGTATATTTTCTGTTCTGTAGCTGCAGCCAAATTCATTCTGTCCTTGGACAGATCCTGTTTCTCTAGGACTCCTTAACTAACGCTAATCAAAACCAATACTTTTACTTTCATCCTTTCCCTTCCCTTATATCATTTCAGAATATCTTATACCCAGCAATATATAACACACAGTCCTACCATTCCTTGAGCCAGCTCTCAGTGATCAGTCCATCAGATTTCCATACACCAATCTGCATCTGGAACTCCCCAAACTCCGAGTATTTATGTCCGTGCAGAGTACCTCAGATTAAGGATTTCTTTCTTACTCCATCTTCCACTGATAAACTTGTTGTTATAAATTAGTACCAACTGTATCTCCCATGATGTTGAGAATCCTGGTAGTCTCCTCTACTATGCCTTTTTGGATCCTAAGCTCACACCAAGTTATTTTCAATCCCTCCCAAACACCCCGTAAGAAATTCAGTCCCAGGTCTATCACTTGTTAGCCCATCCACCTTGTATAGTTGCTGCTTTCCCCAGAACCAGTCCCAATATCCCAGGAATCTGAAGCCGTTCCTGCAGCACCATCGTTCCAGTCACATTCTCATCTACCTAAAATTCCGAGTTTTGTTCTCACTTGGACACGGCACTGAGAGTATTCCAGGAATTGTTACATTTGATGTCCCGCTTGCTAACCATCCACCGAGCTCCCTAAATTGTGTTTCCCAGACCACTTCAGCCTTCCTACCCAGGTCATTCCTACCAACATGGACATGACCTTTGACTGCTCACTGGCCCCCAGACGAATGTCCTGCAGACACAGTGACATTCTTAACCCCACTATCCTGGAATTATAGACATGCTGACATCTTCTTCAATTTCCTGTCTCCCCTGTGAATATTGCTCCTCCTTCCTTCTCCCTTCCCTCCTGGACAGTCAGGTTGCATGTGGTGCCACAGACATGGCTCTGACTGCCCTCCCCTGAGCAGCCAGCACCTTCATCAGCTTCCAAACTGGGATACTGAATTGGGAGGGAGTCACCAGGATATTCTTGTATTCCCCGACTGTTTCTCTTCGATTTCCTAATTCCCCATTCCCTTACTTCTTCCAGGCCGTCATGTCTGCAGGGTGATCTGCTGTGTGTGTGTGCTACCCCCCTAACTCTCAGCATCACAGAGTCTCATAGAGTCTCATCACCCCATAGAGTCTCTAGTCACTGTCTGAACTCCAAGACCCAGTGTTCATCTACAACACGAGCAGGGGCTATGACTTCCCAATGTAACATAACGCATTTTCCATCTGACAAACATGTCTTGCCATGTCTTAAAATGCAACATGTTTAGAGTAACTTAATTAATTACTTCGAATGAAGTTAGCATTCGGGAAATAACAATATGGTTACGTCCCTTTTTCAACTATAACTTACTGAGGGAAATTTATTACATTGGCTCACAATTTCACTTCTCCCTCTTATTTCTATGTTCAAGCCTTATTTCAGAAGTTGAAAAAATAAATTTGCTGACTTACAACAATTAACTGACAGTCGCTAATAACAGTGTATTTATCAGCCAATGAACTTCCAGCCTTTTCTGTGATGGCGCTGCCACTTCTATTAAACTCAGTGCAGGCAGTTCCCAGCAGCAGAAAGTTATCTCTGTGACTCCCAGGTACGTGTAATTCTCAAGCTCCCACTCCACTCTGCTCCCTCACAGGTTCACCATCTCTGTGACTCCCAGGTACGTGTAATCCTCCATCTCGCACTCCACTCTGCTCCCTCACAGGGTCACCGTCTCTGTGACTCCCAGGTACGTGTAATCCTCCAGCTCCCACTCCACTCTGTTCCCTCACAGGGTCACCGTTTCTGTGACTCCCAGGTACGTGTAATCCTCCAGCTCCCACACCACTCTGCTCCCTCACAGGTTCGCTCTCTCTGTGACACCCAGGTATGACTAGGCCTCGAACCTCAGTGCTGATTTATATCCTCTCACTTTGCTGCCTCTGTCACTCCCCGGTGTGAGTGAGCCTCAAACACCAGCTCCAAGTTGCTACCTCAAATGGTCACTCCCTCTGTGACTCCGTGCTGATTTTCAGCCTCCTGCACCGCTGCTTCTCCAACTCCAAGTCCCAGTCGACCTCGATCCTCGCTGCTAATTAATATTCTCCCGCTCTGTGCTGCTCTCTCTCAGGTTCTCTCCCTTTGTGACTACCAGGTAATGGTAGGCCTCAAGCCTCAGCTGAGATTTATAACATCCCATTCCGCACTGCTCTCTTATAGGATCGTCGTTGTGCCTGGAAGACAGTGGGAAAGAGGAGGATTAGACAGAGCAGAAGGTGTTACAGTGATTGAGGGAGCTGTATGGAATGGAACTGGTTATCTGGGGAGCTGGGAAGACCTGCAGCAAATAAAGACGTTTACTGGAAGATACAGCGAGAGTTGCAGGCACTGAAGAAGGCAAAGGAAATAGAGAGATGTTGGCTTGTTCATGATGGAGCTTTGTAGAGTCTAAAGGGCTTTTTTCTGAGCTGCTTACAGAGATGTGTAGACTTCAACAAATGTAAACTGACAGCCAGCAAGTGTTATATGGTACTGGAGAGTGTGGGATGTTACAGAGTCAGAAGACTTGCAGTAACTGGGGGGAATATAAACTTTTGGAGCACTGGTGGTGTTCAAGGACCCCCAGGACATGAGGAGGTGCAGAGAATGGGAGCATTCCAAATAGTGGGATTGTAGGGCTATAAGCTGGGGAGGATGTCAGCTATAAAAGGGAGAGCTGCATTCTCTGTGTGCAATTATAGACGAGAGATTGTGCTGGAGGGTATACAGATAACAACAGTTCCAACAGCTGGTGCAGGGGCTCAGGAAGGCAGCTCACCACCACCTTCTCCAGGGAGTTACTGATGGGAAGGTAATGGTGATACTCTGCTGTTTACAGCCAGACAGAAAAATAAATCCAGCAGTGCAATGAAACTTCCCTGTCACAACAACATGCTTAGCATGGATAGAGGATTTGTCTGTTTGCCGCAAGGCAGAGTGTGTGAACAAAGGGGTCTTTTTCACGATGGGAACTGATGATGAGGGGAGTGCTGCAGGGGTCAGTGTTGGGACTATACTCTAGACGTTATTCATTCAGAGTCTGGACAAAGGATGTGAAGGGGTACGAGAAATGGGTTTCCAAGAAAGATCCCATGGATGACATTCTTGCCATATAAGGAGCAGGTGAAGTCTCTGGGTCTGCACTTGATGAAGTTTCGAGCCGCGCGCAGAATCTCATTCAGACTGACAGAATACTGAGGGTCTGGATGGAGTGGACGGAGGCAAGATGTTTCTATGAGCAGGAGAGACTAGGGGCCAAGGGCACAGCTTCAGAGTGAAGGGGCCACCCATTGGAATAGAGAAGTGGAGGAATGTATTCAGCCAGATGGTGATGGATCAGTAGAACTCACTGCCTCATGGGGCTGTGGATGCTAAGTGACTCAGTGTATCTAACTCCGAGATAGCTAGGTTCTTGATAAATAAGGAGATCAAGGGTTACAGGGAGTAAGTGAGAGAATGAGCTTGAGAAACAATGCAGCCATAATCAAATAGTGGAATAGACCCGATGGACCGAATGGACTAATTCTGCTCTTGTACATGATGGTCTTATGGACTGCGCTTTTTCCATAGGTCTCTACTCTACATTTATAATTTATGGCATATTGTTTACAATACATTCCAGCACCTTCCTGATTACTGTTGTCACCTCTTGGTTTCAGGTCAACTGCAGAAAGCTACATCACAGAGTAACGTGGGACTCGTTGTGTATAAATCTTAGAAAAGTGGCATAC
>NW_025201566.1:0-7186 GCF_004010195.1 Chiloscyllium plagiosum
GTGCCAGAATTTAAATTTGCAGAATTTCGATGTTATGCAAAAATAGAAGTTACTGGTGGAACACAGCAGGTCTGGCAGCATCAGTGGGGAGAAAGCAGAGTCTCATTGGTTGTGTGATCACTAAGCTCTGTCCGTCACTTGTTACATACAAAAGTCGTTCTGTTTTGTCGTTTCACCAGGTTGGAACCTGAAATGTTGGTTTTCAGTGCTGCTGTTTTTATGTGCTGTTGTACCCATCATTGAACCAGTCCGAAAACTTCCTATTCATATCCTCATCCAGATGCTTTTTCAATGCTGTAATTGTACCAGCTTCCACCATCGAGCCATAGGGTCATAGAGCATGGAAACAGACCCTTCGCTGCAATCAGTCCAAGCTGAACATACAACCAAATTAAACTGGTCCCACACGCTTGCTCCTGACCCATATCCCTCCAAACCCTTCCTATTCATGTATCCATCAAAATGGCTTTGTTCCACACATGCATCACCCTCTGCATGAAGGAATTGCCCCTAAGGTCACTTTGTAATCTTTCCCCTCCAATTTTAAACCCATGCCCTCGAGTTTTCTACTCTGTTACCCTAGGGAAGACCTTGGCTGTTCACCCTATCCATGCCCCTCATGATTTTATGAACCTCTATAAATTTTTAGCTCAGCCTCTAATACTCCAGAGTAAACAAAAACCAGGCTATCCAATCTCTCTGTGTAACTCTAACTCTCCAGTCAGATGTGTCTGGCAGATAGTCTATGACTGTCTGTGCAAGGTATAGTTCTGATGCTGCAGATGGCCCACTGAACGTCATGGACACCTCGGCGTCATGAACTGGTAGATCTGATTGATGTCTGTCCCATTTCACACAGAGACAGTGCCACACTACATGATGCAGTGTCTATAAAATTTGGGGCAGGCAGATTGGCGACAATGCCTTTGAAATATCCCAGCTCAGTCAGCAGGTGGTGCTGCTGAGACTGTCTTGGTGATCGACACTGAAGCTTCCTGCAGGGAGTACATTCTCTCTGCTTTCCACCTTCAATTTGAGTTCAAACAGGGAAATTCGAGGGATCAGCTAATTGATAATCAGCAGAATGTTGCCGTGTCTGTGCTTAACCTGATGCCATGAGGCTTTAAGTAGACAGGCATCAATGCTGAGCAGTTCCTTGGTACCCTCACCCCCATTGACTGTATCCCACAGGTCTGCACC
The DNA here is from genome assembly GCF_004010195.1 of Chiloscyllium plagiosum. NCBI lineage: Eukaryota > Metazoa > Chordata > Chondrichthyes > Orectolobiformes > Hemiscylliidae > Chiloscyllium > Chiloscyllium plagiosum. The sequence continues at coordinate 1,201 of NW_025201566.1, forward strand.
CTCTGCTGGCTCTGTCCTGCTAGTGGGACAGGACCTACCCTGAGATGATCATAGTGTTGTCTGGGACATTGACTGGAAAGTGGGATTCTGTGAGTGTGACTATGTTCGGTTGTTTCTGGATTAGTCTGTGAGAAACATACTGCAGGTCAGGATTAAGTTTTATACAACAAAGAGTTAACCTCTCTTTATTTCTTTGGATCTTAAAATCAAACCAACCTAAATGTTTTTTTTTTCAGTTGAAGATTATTCACTTCAATGATCAGAATGCACACCTAATTATTGCTAAATTTAGTAACTGTCGTAACCAGCTGATTATTGCTCAGTTCAATAACCACAGCAAACAGCAGATTCATGTTCAGATGGGTAAATACATGATCTTTGCAATGCCATGTACATCAAAGATACCATTGAAAAGGCCTGAATATAAATATAGTCTTGCTGGACAACACGGCACCTCCACTAAAGAGTGACCAGCTCCTAAATATCTCCAGACAGCTCCCAAACTGGATTGGGACAGTTATTCAAATGTTTCCTCACAACTGACAATTTAGACTCGTCCTTGACCAAGGGGGGAGTGCATGGAGCAGATTGGCCAATGGACTAGCACAAGGCTCAGTGCAATTTTCATCATTCATACAAATGAGCTACCAATGACCATGTCTTGTAAGTTTGTCCATGTTGATAACATCTAGTGTGGCACGTAAACTTCATAATCCTCCTCATTGAAGCAGATTCTTATTGAAGTTGTTAGAAAAGTGATGGATGACGTGGCATCTTGCATTGAATCCCTCATGAACAATATCCAGTGCATGTCAGCTCCACAATCCCAGTGACCAAACAGAATTGTGTATCTACATTGATGGCCAGCATGATCCCAACTAACATTATTGTGTGTGACTCAAACTTGAAATTTTATGAAAATGTTTTCAATATTGTATTGATCATTAAGAGGAAAGTGTCATTATTGAAGATCATAAATCCTTTGATCATAGCCACTCATTTGTTTAGTTCAATTAATTTTAAGACAGAAATCAAATGAAAACATAGCGCCCAAATTTTGAGTCTGGTTATCGCTTCCAGGCTCAAATTATTATTTAGCGCAAGCACTTTGAAAATATCCAATTGTTTTTCCCTTGAATGCGAATATTTCACGCCGAATTGTTTCCATTGCAAAAATTGTATTATGTTTTGAAATATTCCAGCTACAACGACATATTAAATTGGTTCTATCTATCTCACATGCGAGTATTCTGGGATATGAATCTCAGCGTCTATGTGATGCTATGTATATAGGCCACGCCTCTGAAAGACTGACAGATTGTTCCAAACAGCATATCGCTTCAGCTCTGCACAACAAGCAAGGGACTGCCTGCACACAAACAGCTGAGACTCAGAAAACCTCAAACCCAGTGCCCACCATGTGTCTTGATTGGACAACGTGTTTAATGAATTCCACTCCATTCCTCGGCATCTCTGCCTGAGCCAGCATTTTTTGCTCATTTCTAGTGGCTGTTGACAATGTGTTGGTGAGCTGCTTTCTTCAAATGTAGTTGTCTTTGTGCTGTACATAGACTTACAATCCTATTATGAAGGGCTGTCAAATACATAGGCAGGAAGGTAGAAGATTAGAGTGGTGCTGAAAAAGCTCAGCAGGTCAGGCAGCATCTGAGGAGCATGAAAATAGACGTTTTGGGCAGAAGCCCTTCATCAGAAACATCAGGATTTCCTGATGAATGGCTAGTTCTTGAAACGTCGATGATCTTGCTCCTTGTATACTGCCTGACCTGCTGTGTTTTTCCAGCACCACTCCAATCTTGACTGTAATCTGCAGCATCTGCAGTCCTCACTTTTGCCGAGGAAGCTGGAAGAACACAGCAAGCCAGGCAGCATCAGGAAGTGGAGAAGTCAATGTTTCAGGTGTAGCACTTCTTCAGGACTGGGTTAACAGTTGGTGGAGATGTCAATGTTTTGTTTGTCTCTGATGAAGGGCTGTGAAGCAGAGATACGTATAGAATGGTGATATATTTCCAAATCAGGATGATGATGGACTTGGAAGGAAATTTATAGAGCATGGTGATCCCATGCTGATACTCGTGTCCTTCAAGATGATTGTGGGTTTGGAAGGTTTTGTTTGAGAAACATTGGTGAGTTTCTGCAATGCATCTGGTAGTTGTTGCATATTGCTGCTACTGAGAGTCAGTGTTGGAAGTAAGATGGTTTGGGTGACCATCAAGTGAACTGTTTTATCCTAGATAGTGTCAAGCTTCTTGAATGTTGTTGCTGCCTCTCTTATCTCGGTAAAAAGGGACTGTTCCACCACACTCCTGATTTGGACCCTGCAGATGATGGACAGATGGAAGTCAGGAATGAGTTATTCCCTGCAGTATTCCTAGCTTCTACCTTGCCTTGTCACAACTGTAATTAAATGGATAGTCCACTTCAGTTTCTGGTCGATGGTAATCTCATGACGGTGACAGTTGAGGAATCAGCAATGGTAACCCCATTGACTGTCAAATGATGATTGTTTGATTCTCTGTTATTAGAGTTAATCATTGTCTGGCATTTATGTGTCGTTTATGCTATTTGTCACTTTTCACCCCAAGCCTGCATAATGTCCAGGTCTCACTGCATTTGGATAAGGAGTGCTTCAGTACCTGATTAGTCGCAAAAGCTGCAGAACACATCATAATCATTAGTTAACATCCCCATGTCTGACACTATGACGGAGGGAAGTCCATTGATGAAATTACTGAAGATGCTCAGGCCTAAGACCCTCCTTTGAGGAACTCCTGCAGAGATTCCCTGCAGCTGTAATGACTGACCTCAAAGATACACAACTTTCTTCTTTTCTGCCAGGGATGACTCCACCCAGTGGAGAGTTTCCCCCGATTTCCATTGCCTCCCGTTTTAGTCAGGCTCCTTGAAGCCACACCAGGCCAAACACAGCCTAGATGTTACGTACAGTCAGCCTCACCCCACCTCTGGAATTCAGCTCTTTCTGTCCATCTTTGGACTAAGGCTGGAATGAGGTCAGGAGCTGAGTGGTGTCACTGAGTAGGTTGTTGGTATGTAGGTGCTGCTTTATAGCACTGTTGATGAAGTTTTCATTCACATATACATGATAAATATCGTATTGATGGGGTGGGAATTCACCGAGTTAGCTTTGTCCTGTGTTTTAACAACAGCACAAACCTGGGCACATTTCTACTCTCTCAGGTAAATGCTAGTGCTGTAGCTCAGTAGCAACTGGTTGCCCAGGTGTACAGCATGTTCTGGAGCACATGTCATCTGTCCCATTACTGGGATGTTGTCAAGCCCCCAGCCTTTACCCATTAGAGGAGGCCAGGATGGATCAACCCATCAGCAATTCCTAATGAAGATTAACCGTAGAAATATATTTTATAGGATGTTGGTGAGGTCGCATGTGGAGTATTGTGGTCAGTTTTGGTCAGCTTGCTATGGGAAGAATGTTATTGAACTAGTAAAAGTGAGAAAGAAATTTACAAGGATTTTGCCGGCTCACAATGGTCTGAGTTATATAGAGATATTAGACAAGCTAGGACTATTATTTTCATTATAGCGTAGGAGACTGAGGGGGAATCTTATAGAGGTGTAGAAGATCGTGAGGACATAGATCGGGTGATGCACTCATTTTCTATTCCCAAGGTTGGGGAATTGAGGACAAGAGGGCATCAGTTTAAGGTTAGAAGGGAAATTATAAAAGGGAAACTGAGGGGCAATCTTTTCACACAGAGGGTGGTAGAGATATGGAATGAGATGCCAGGAGAAATGGTTGAGGTGGGGATATTTGGACAAATACATAGATAGGGCCAAGTGGAGGTGAAATGGGGTTAGCATGGGCAGACATTTTGTTCGGCATGGCCCACTTTGGGCCAATGGACCTGTCTCCATGTTGTAGCACTCTAAGACTCCAAGACTCGATGAGACAATATTTACGAATGTCTCCAGTGGCCCTTGGAATGCTGGGTGAATCAGTGCTGCTGTGAAGGGGAGTGGGGGCCTGAGGGTGTTGGGAATGCAGGTAACAGTACAGAGAATAAAGTAATTGTGATTCAATCAGGGAAGCATTTTGTTTTGACAAAAGGACTTGTAAAATACCAGCAAGTTATTGTCACGAGATAATAGCACACCCAGAAATAATTGCAGAGACAGAGGTCATGGCGAATAGATCTGAAAAAAGCTGGAAACCACTCAGAGGACCGATACTACGGACGTGTCAATGAGTAGCAGGCAAAGGGAAGTGGGGGCTTAGAACATGGGCAGTAACTTAATCGAAACTTACATAAGTCAAAGGGTAAAGGCCAAAGGTCAGGAGCTGAGCTTTGAAGTAAAGTCCGTGGTTGTTTGTAAGGGTTTTGTTACACGATACCTTCTGCCACCAGGAGATGGAATACCCACCATTGGTCCTCCACTTGATCAATCGGAGCCTCTGGATATGAAGAAAGTTACAAACCGAGTCCTGATAAAAATAAGTTATTTCAGATGGTGGAAATTCGGTGTGGAATTCTGTTCAGTTACTATTCTTGTGGACACTCTTTATGAAGTATTATTCATTCCCTCTGCCCAATTTAAATCATACAATCCCTACAGTGATGAAGGAGACCATTGGGTCTACCCTCACCCTCCAAATGGCATCCCATCTAAACCCAGTCACCACATCCCATCCCTATGGCCCCACATCTACCATGATAGAGATTACATCATGCTGTAGTACCATTGTGATTGGCTCAGTGATAACCAATTGACAGGGCACTTACCTTTCAGCTTTTATTTAAAACTGATGCTTCATGGTCCCTCACTGCTCTCATTTTACGCATACGTTTTCAGTCCCTAACTTCTGCTCTTCTGGATGTCATCTCGTGAACCCTTATCCTCTGTTTCTATGCTATGTTATACCCTGACACTAACCACTGTATCACTGCAGCTGCCAATCAATAGAGTGTCATATCACAGTTAGGGGAAAAGACACAGGGAAAATCAGAGTAACGTGAGTTGTTTACGCTAACCCTACCCCCGATCCTGACCCTAACCTGAACTCTAACTCTACCCCAATCCTGACCCTAACTTGAACCCTAACAGTAATGCTAATCCTAACATATGTGCATGCACACACACACATGCCCGCACTCACACGTGCACACACAAGTGCACGCGCGCACTCACACTCAAACACACGCGGACGGACACTCACACACACACACATGTGCATATACACAACCACTGTCTTTCAATCAGTCTCTCTATGTTTCTCTTCCTGTCTCTCTCCCAGTGTCGCTGTGTCTGTGCTTCTCTTGTCTACCCCTTTCTTCTTCTTCTCTCTCTCTCTCTGGCTCTGGCACACTCTTTCTTTCCTCTCTCTCTCTCTCTCTCTCTCTTCTGCTCTCTGCTGTTAGCATCGCTCTTTGTCACAAAGACGCCATCCAACTGAGTGGGAATCATTGAATCCCTGCAGTGCAGACAAAGACAATTTGACTCATGGATTCTGCATTGCCCCGCACAGAGCATCCCGCCGCCCCCCCAGACCCACCTTCCAACCCTATCACTGTAACCCTGTGTTTCCCATGGATAATCCACAGGGCAACAGGAACATGGGTGTCGAGACCAGGTTTATAAACCCCCATGTCAGTCACTCAAGCCACTCTTTCCTCCCAAATCCCAATCCCCTCCAGAAGTTACGTTTAATAAGTTCTGGGGTTGACATATGAAAAAAAAAATGAAATTAACATGGTCATTCAAAAAGATGAAAGACTTCGAGTCATCGAGATGTATAAAAGGGAAACAGACACTTCGGCCATACTCGTCCGGCTAACCAAATAGCTCAACCTAATCTAGTCCCATTTGCCAGCACTTGGCCCATATCCCTCTAAACCCTTCCCATTAATATACCATCCAGATGTCTTTTAAGTACAGCAATTGTACCAGCCTCCACCACTTTCTCAGACCGCTCATCCCATGCACTTTTATG
>NW_025201567.1:0-7187 GCF_004010195.1 Chiloscyllium plagiosum
TTAGCCGGTCCAATACATCCGGCGCTTCCTCTTTTGTAACAGTCCTTTTACTGCAGATAACAACATCCATTTCCCCACAACTACATCTTTCATGCCACAGGTGAAACGTTATCGATGGGGCAAGGGCAATTATAATGCGATTAGGCAAACTTAAGATGCATAGAATAGGGTAGAAAAATGCGAGGGATGCAGACAATGGAAATGTGGAGCTGGTTTAAGGAACAGATATTGCGTTTCCTTGATAGGCATATCTTGGTCAGGCAGGGAAGTATTGAAAAGGTAAGGGAACCATGGAATACTACAGAAATTGCATCTCTTGTTAATAAGAAGACTGAAGCTCAGGTGTTGAGAGACAAGGTGGTTCAGATGATGCGATGGAGTGTTACCGATTAGCTAAGAAGGATTTAAAGAGATTTTTCAGAAGACGAGCAGTCTTCAGCAAATAGAATAAAGGAGAAACCTAAAGCCTTCTCTAGGAATGTGAGGATTAAAATGATGACTGGGGTAGGAATAGGTCCAGTCAAAGACAGAAGTGGGATGTTGATTGGGGACCCTGTGGAGTTGGGAGAAGTACTAAACGAACATTTCCCATCGGTTTCCACTCAGGTAAAGGAGAATAATGTCGGGGAGAAGAATGAGATAAGAAATATTAGAATAGAAAGGATCGATGTTAGTTATGAAGAGGTGCTATCAATTCCAGAAGGAGTGAAAGTAGACTAGTCCCCTGTGCTGGTTGTGATTTGTCCGAGGATTCTCTGGGAACCTATGGAGGAGATAGCAGAGCATTTGGCTTTTATATTAGAGTCGTCATTGTCTACAGGTTTAGTATTAGAGGACTAGAGGATCGCAAACGTTGTGTCTTTGTTCCAGAAGGACAACAGAGATGACCAAGGTAATTATATATCAGTGACCCATATTTTTGATGTAGGAAAGGTTTTGGAAAGGATTATAAAAGGTAAGATGTATAATCATCTGGAAAGCAATAATTTGATTTCAGATAGTCAACATGGTTTCGCCAAGTGTAGGCAGTGTCTCACAAACCTCATTGAGTTTTTTTTGATCATGTGACCAACCATGTAGATGAGGGCAGAGCAGTTGACGTGGTACACATGGATTTCAGACAATCCTCTGTTAAGGTTCCATTTGATAGGCTGTTTGAGAAAATGCAGAGGCATGGGATTGAGGGTGATTTAGCCATATGGATTAGAAACTGGCTTCCTGAAAGATGGCAGCGAGTGGTAATTCATGGAAAATATACAACCTGGAGTCCAGTTACTGGTGGTGTGTCACAAGGATCTGTTCTGGTGCCACTGCTGTTTGTTATTTCTATAAATAACTTAGACGCATAATAGGTGTATATATGAGTCAATTTGCAGATGACACTGAAGTCGATGGAGTCGGAGACAGTTTGGAAATATGTTACAGGTTGCAGGGCGACTTGGATGGGCTGCAGAATTGGCTTGAGAGGTGGCAAATGGCGTTCAATGCAGCTCAATGTGAGGTGATGCACTTTGGGAAGAATAACAGCAAGGCAGAATATTGGGTCAATGGAAAGATTATTGGTATTGTGGATGTGAAGAGGGATATTGCAGTCCATGTGCATAGATCCTTGAAAGTTGCCACCCAGGTTGAGAGTGCTGTTAAGAAGGCATGCAGTGTGTTAGGTTTCATTTGTAGAGGGATTGAGTTCCGGAACCGCAATATCATGCTGCAAATACACAATACGCTAGTGCGGATGTATGTCGGGAAGAATGTGAAAGCATTGGACAAAAAGTGCAGAGGAGATTTCGATTAGATTCCCGACGGTGTGGAAATAGACCCTTATGCCCAACAAGTCCACATCGACCCTCCCAACATAAACCCACCCAGACCCATTCTCCTATATTTACCCCAGCTAATACACCTGGCAATACGGGCAATTGAGCATTGCCAATTCACCTGAATTGCATAATTTGGGACTGTAGGAGGAAACCGGAGCAAACCCACGCAGACACAGGGAGAATATGCAAACTCCACACAGACAGTTGCCCGAGTCTGGAATTGTAACCGGGTCCCTGGCACAATGAGGCATCAGTGCTAACCAGTGAGCCAGCATGATGCCTGGTCTGGAGGGCAGGCCTAATGAGTAAAGGCTGAGAAATTTGGGTCTGTTCTCATCGGAAAGAAAAAGACTCAGAGGGGATTTGATAGAGACATAAAAGATGATCAGAGAATTAGATAAGTAGACATGAAAGTCATTTTCCTAGGATGATGACGTCAGTTTGTATGAAGGTACATAACTACAAATTGAGATGTGATAGATTTGAGACAGATGTCAGAGGCAGGTTCTTTACTGAGACAGTGGTAAGGGCGCGGGATACCCTGCCTGTCAGTGCAGTTAACTCAGCCACATTAGGGAGATCTAAACAATCCTTGGAGAAGTACATGGGTGATGATAGTTTCTTGTAAGGGGATGAGCTGAGAATAGTTCAAAAGTCGGCGCAACAGTGAGGGTCGAAGGGTCTGTTCAGCGCTGTATTTTTCTATGTTCTGTGTTCTATGTCCTTCCCCACAGTAAGCATACATACAAAGCACAGATTTCATATCTCCCCCATCCAGAGCCGCACCAAACAGAGACGGGCCGATTGATTTTTATGATGACCTGGAACTCTTCACAGACTCCTCTTTGCCCGTAATGAATTTATAAAACCAGTTATGACTGACTTCAACAAAGCAGCATGCTGCACTTGAGCTACGTAGAACTCAAAACTACAATAGACCGATTCAAATTCAGACGTGTTATCCATTAAACCACAGAGCCGACCCACCGTCGACTTCCTTTCATCTTTTCCATATGTAATGGAGACATTTATATCGGGGGGATACAAGATTACCAAGGTGAAGAACCAGCAAAGACAATTAGCATCACTGCTTTAATTCAATACGTCACACTTTGTGAATCAGTGCCTAAAACTGGCAACTTGAACACATTCGTCTTCACGTGCGTCCTTCAGTGTTGCCTGCATGTCAGGTGGACGTTTCCATTGCTGTATTCACAGTCACTACGCGATTACATGATCCACTCCAGTGAAATGTACTTTCATAATCTGAGTCATGGCCTCTTCCTTTCAAGACCCTAAACAAGTTCAGCGAGAAAACTCTGGTCATTTCTAGCCCAGGATCTGGAATCAGACAAGTATCACGACACCCTTATTGGTGCTGCCAGCTCACCGGATACCAGCGCATCAAAATGAGGCCCTGTGACCAGCAGCCTGTTCTGTGCCTTCCCGGAGTACATCTGCTGAACAACATCATATTATCACAGCTCTTCTTTCTTCATATTGAAATCCAGTGCGATAATATGAACTTTTTCGAAACTTGGAGTGAGCAACTTTGCAGCTGAAGTTTGTTATGGAGTCAACGACAGACACCAGAGTGTCTCCAAGTCAGGTTTTAATTTTACAGTCATCATCACAGGAGGTCCTTGTTTCGGAGTCCGAGTTTGCATCGCACGGACCTGGATATAATTCCCACTCAGGTAATGAAGATTTATTTCTCTTTTTGTGAATTATTAGAATGAAAACAAATATTGCTTGCATACAGAGCGCACATCCAGATCCGGCCAGAATCGGTCAGTAATTGTTTCCATCGGTATATAACGACAGAGGCAGCAGATGCACGGGAAACGACCACCGCAAATGCCCCTCCAATCATATCATCTTTCCGAGTTGGATGTATCTCGCTGATCCTTCAGTGTCGCTGAGTGTAAATCCTGGAAATTCCCCACGAGCGGTATCATGGCTGCACGTCTGTGCTGAGGCGTTGAAAGCTTCAGGAAAGTAATTCATCCTCTCCATCACTGTGATAATTCTGGATATGCAGTGAGTCCTTGCCCATTGAGTGACGACTATACTCCAGGAATCCGTTTCGATAATTTAAAGGTTCCTATCAGACATCTGCAATCATTTGAAATAAGTGAGACGTGGACGAAGACAGTGAAATAAAGTGATAGACAATGATGCCTGGGAGGCATAAGGCACGAAGTGAGCGCGGAACCGATGGTGCAAAACTCAATCTCGGTGCCATTGGGTCATCTTTTACTGCCCAATGTTTATACTTACTTACACATTACAGCTAGTCAATTCACCGCAATGACCTTGTTCCTCTTGATGTGAGGTCCCGTCTGTGTGTGTGAACGTGGTTCATGGGCCACGATAGAACGAACACATCCTCTTTCGCCTGTCACTTTAACCAGGTGAAAATACCAGTTTTAAATGAATGCAAGAAGAGATTATGGTTTTCTGTGCATTTTCAGTGGAAAATTTTCAGCTAGAAACTGTTTGTATTTGAAAATTCGAGGATTGAACACAATTCTCTGAGAGCAACATTGATCCGAAAACACATGTCCAAGGACTGTGAGGAAATGGTTAAGCAACTCCACATATGGATGAGTAAGAGCATTTCTGCTGTGGCGCCGTGGCTTAGTTGGTTAAAGCGCTTGTCTAGTAAACAAGAGATCCTGGGTACAACTCCCCGCGGTGCCTACTTGTCGAGTTCATACATGGGCTTAGTGTTTCAAGTCTTTGTGAAAATAACTTAGCCCCTTTTTGGACTTTCACCCTGTTATGATTTGGTGATCCGGGTTAAGTTCCAACAGTGAATGCCATGTTTTTTTTTATATTCCGAACTATTACTTATGTCTGTGGTTTCTTTCCATTATTCCACAAGCACTTCTGCTTCTCCTCCTATTTTATTATCCCTCCTTCATTCCTAGTTGGGTCGGAATAACGAGATGAGGCAGGAGACGCTGCAGATTTGCCGGGGAATTTTGTGGTAATGGCAGAGATACCACCAATTGATCACTCTCATTCTCTGATGCCACCGATCATACATTTAAACCAACAATATATACATCAATGTGCTTCTTTATTTGTAGTGTAATTGCATTTATTTTCTTGTGGATTAGGAATCCTATTTTGAATTCGAAACAGTCATAATTGTTTGAGGAAGAAGTGTCGCCTTGCCTGGTTTTAAGTGACAGACACATTGTCCGGAGAATGTGAGCCCAGTTCAACGCACTCCAGTCAGTGGGCAAAAGGCCTCTCAGCAGCTGCACACTCAAATTGTCTCGAAATGTCAGACTTTTCACAGAGCCGAAATAGGTAAAGAGCTGTGTGGACAGACAGAGTGTCGGAGAATGTGTAACAGGAAGAGGATGAGGTGGATGCACAGAGACAAAGAGAGACATATGGTGACACATGCTGAGTTAGACACTGAAATGACCAATTCTCTATTCGACATTGCTGCAAACTGAGAGAAAGGAAACGAAAGAAGGCAATCATTTAAGCACAGCCTTTCACCAACTGAGAGCAACGGAAACAGCATTACAGTCAATAAAGTCCTTCTGAATTTGTAAAGGTGACGGTTGTCTGTCATTGAGATATTTTGATAAAAATCCTCATTCAAAAGATAAGACTGATAATTTTCCCAGCGTTATAATGTAGAAATGTATAAGTAACGTGTTTCTGTCGATCTAAAACTTTAACTTAGTTTCTCTCCACAGATGCTGTCAGGTCTGTTGAGTTTCTCCAACAATTCATATTTTTGGTTCAGATTTACATTATCAAAGTAAAATGAAAATCAACATTCTGTTGATCGCTTCATTTTTAAAACCCATCAGAAAATAAAACTGGTTACACTCTCAGACACAAATATACTCTACAACGACTATGCACATGCAAACCCACTTTCAAATTTAGGCCGTGGCAGACCCAAGACCGAACGTCTCCGTATCGTATTCGAGTCTAAACAACGCGTTGAAAATTCATGTTTTCGCGACCTGCCAAATGCACAACTGTCAAATTGACTGACTGTAACAAGCTCCATCGAAACAGCCTATCCTTGGCAGAGTGGGATCGGGAGAATAATATTGATTCACGGATAAGTTTTCAACTACAAATTCTCTCTGTCATCACGACCACGTTATTACATCTCAGGAACAGTACCTGACTGTCCAGCACCTCAGCAGAAAGTGATAACTTTAGATGCTGGAGATCAAAGCCAATAAGTGTAGCACTTGGAAATCACAGCCTGTTAGGCAACATCTGAGGAGCGGGGAATCGACGATTCAAGCATTCCTGATGAACATCTTGTACGCGAAACATCGAATTTCCTGTTCCCCGGGTGCTGCTTGACCAGCACCACACTTTTTGACTCTATTCCCACCTCAGCTGATCTGCTTCGGAAAATTGATGATGAGCTTGCCAGCATTCAGTTTGAATCTTCTATCACATGTTTGACAGCTTGCAACATTCCATTCCTCATAAAACTCAGATCATCCAAATTACTAAATAAAAATAAACTGTGGATGCAAGAAATCTGAAACACAAGCATAATTGCTGGAGAAACTCTGCATTCTCTGATATCAACTGAATAGTTGAACATTAAACTGTGAACAGGAAAAGAAAAAGCTGCAATTTGATAACTGCAACACTTCGTTTCTCCAAAAAAAGACATCATGAAATGCAGTGTTTCGACCAGGCTCTCATCGTCTCAAATACTGATTGGAGTGACGAAATAAATGTTGGCCCAGTCATTGCTGAACAAATGAATTAAAAGACTTATTGTGTTCCTAATCAGTTGCTACCACGGCAGACCATGTTAATGTGATACACAAAGCAGGACAGCCAGGTCCTTCTGTGTTTCAGAGATCTGCAATATCTAATTTAAATAAAAGGGTCATTATTGAATGTTCCTGCGAACATCTCATTCTCCACTTCATACTGCATTGGTCAATATTTTACTCACAAACTTCCTCATCTCGACATCACTCAATTTTTATATCCTTAACGTTCTCTTCATGGTTTACCTTTCAAACTATTTTCCCAAGTACATGCCCATTTTTATTCAGTCGAAGGCTAAGCTGAGATGATGTCTGTTGGAAATCCAAATATCGCTCTATCACACTTTGTCCCTTGTTTAGTGTGTCCGTGTAAAACACGTTAAACCTGTGCCCTCTCGTTTTGAATTCCACCATCCTGGGTAAAACCTTGGCCTAGGCCAGTCACCGATCCAACCCCAATCATGATTTTATAAACGTCTAGAAGTTTATACACCAGCCTGGAACACTGCTGGAAAAAGCCCTTGCTCAAGCACACTCTACTTACAACTCAAGCCTCTCGACACTGTAACATCCTTGTAAATCTATT
>NW_025201568.1:0-7187 GCF_004010195.1 Chiloscyllium plagiosum
ATATCCCACCACAACACTTTATCCCACCATCGTCTTCTATGTGCACAAAGAGGAGTGGAACAGACTGTATTGGGACCCTGAAATACTTGGTAAAGACTAAAATCATCTGAGTCTCGAGAGCCCCACCACATTGTATGCGTTTTCTATTGTTTTTACTCGGTTACTAACTTCCCTTGTTTTCCCTCATGAACCTGTTCAAAGTTGTTTTTACACACACCTGCACCATCTGTGAATTGAACGCCGGCCTCTCGGTCCAAGATTCGGGATATTTTCACTGCATCACAAGGCATCGACTCCAACTTCCCTTGTCCCTTAATGTTTCTGTTGCTTCGCTCCTGAGTCGCGCCTCAATCAACACTGCAGTTGGGAGGAAGGGGCGGAACCGGAGGACAGAGGAGTGTCCGGTCCTCCAACCAGAGTGAGTGAGGAACGGGGCCAATGCATTCTCGGGAGTGAACGCTTCAGGATTGGTCAGAAAGTAAACTGTTTTGCAGGATTGATCATTTTCACGACATAGTGGAGCATTAAACCCCTCTCATTAAACAATGTGAGGTTTTAAAGAAATCGTTAAGATTAAATCTGACAATGTACATATTTCCAATCGATTTACACAACTCGATTTACACAACTTATTTTCAAACTCTCAGAATGATTGGTAATTTACATGCCTGGCAGGTATGGTTAAGTTGGACCGAAAAATCTATTTGCATATTAACCATCTCAATGACTGTAACTCTACAGAGCAATTGTTAATGTCTAATATTACTCCCGTGATTCTGTGTAGGTATGAATATTCTCTATCAACTCACTGATAACCTCCGACGCACGCGCAGTTTGGTTTCTATGAAGGGCATGCGCAGTGTCACATTAACCCGGACACGGCGACACATGGAGCAGCTTTCTCCGGGTGCGGCTACGATCGGCTTCAGAAAGCGGCGTTGGGATAGTCACTGGGAGAAAGGAGCGGAGAGAAGTCACAAGACGCGGAAAGGTGACAAAACCCGAAAAAGACCCTCCAGGCCCGGATAAGGAGATGATGGTTTCTGTCGGGAAAGCGGCCCAGCGTCACGGCCGCCATTTTTTTGAGGGAAGAGGGAGCGCGGGCCTCAGGGCCGCCATCTTGAGAAGGTCAATGAGCATGAGGGCGGGGCTACCGAGGTCTAGGACAATCGGAGGAAACACCCACCTGAGATTACTTCACTAAAGACATGAATGCACCCGGTGGATTTTTCTTAACATCAGCAATTATTTAATACTCATTACAGATTTTTAATTACATCTTTTTTGAATCATTTAATTCGCATTCAATCATTTACAATAGTGGGATTTGAACCTGTGTCCAGAGCACATTTGCTGAGTTTCTAGATAAATTGTCTCACAATAATGCTCCTAGGATATCACTTCGCCTGCTCACATGTTGCACATCCCTGTGCAACATGAATCAAAACCCTTTCTTCCTGCACAATTGTTTGATCTTGCACTCTGGTATCTCTAAACTCGGGCCTTACCCATCCTGCTTGGGACACAAGCCCTCCATGGGAAAACCCACCTCAGGACTTACCAATCCTGCTGTGGGACACAGACCCTCCCCGGTACAGAGTCCCCTCGGGCCTTACCCATCCTGCTGTGCGACACAACCCCTCCCCGGTACAGACTCCCATTGGGCCTTACCCATCTTGCTGAGGGACACAACCCCTCCCCGGTACAGGAGGTCTTCGGGCCTTAGCCATCCTGCCATGGGACACAATCCCTCTATCCTGCTGTAGGACACAACCCCTCCCCAGTACAGACTCCCCTCGGGCCTTACCCATCCTGCTGTGGGACAGAACCCGTCTCCAGTACAGACTCCCCTCGGTCCTTACTCATCCTGCTGTGGGACACACTCTCCCCTGTACAGATTCCCGTCCGGCCTCACCCACCCTAACGTGGGACACATTGCCTCTCCTGTACAGATATCCCTCAGACATTATCCATCCCGGGTCCAGACTTGTCCAAGGCCTTGCCCATCCTGCTGTGGGACACAACCCCTCCCCAGTACAGACTCCCCTCGGGCCTTCCCCATCCTGCTGTGCGACACGACCATTTCCCAGTACAGACTCCGCTCGGGCCTTACCCATCCTGCTGTGGGACAGGTTGACAATTGTATTGAATAGAATCCCTCCAGTGTGGAAACAGTCCCTTGGTCCAGCAAGTCCACACCGACCCACGATACATACACTGCTCAAAATAGCTTCAATATACATAGAAACAGTGATCACTGAATTGGTTAAAAACTCCGCAGTTACATTGGGCAGTTTAAAAGTTTCGCTGTATTGGTGATATGTTCCTTTTCTTGAAACAGGTAACATTTTTATTAAAGCAGCAGATGTTCATTGTGAGAGTGTCTCTATTAAACTAGAATATGTTTTGTTCTCTGTGTAACAGGCTGTTGTTGTTATGTGCGATGGACTGTCACTAACAGTGTAATTGACCTGTGAGTCCTTGATCAGGTTTCCTTTGTCTGTATATCCAGTGATCAGTGAACTACAATACGCTCTTCTTAGCGAAAACAAAGAATCATTTCTCAACGAAAAAACGGCACATCACAAAGCTATTTCATGGATTTTTGTCACACACCACCGACCAGTGTATCTGGTAAGTCTGTTTCCTGAATAATTCTAAACTCGATCTGTAACTCTAAAAGTATTTGTATTGCTTGTCAGTTGGTTGGTAATTCAGCCTCTTTGTTCTGAGCTGTTTTGATGCAGGCGGTGGCTTCATTCTGTCTCTGCCAAGCGTGTTTTCTCCTTCTGCTGTGATTCTAGGAGATTCTTTTCTGCAGGTTAGAATATGCAGTGACTGAACATTGAATGACTTTGACTCTAACAGAACCTTGTTTTCAGCTCATTATTCACTTTCCATTTCCTGGTTGTGTTGAATGTTACAGAAACAGACTCTGAGCAATGTTTCCATTCACTCGTGTTGGATTCATTGACAGCCACGTGGTCAGTCAGTTTCAGGCTGATGGATCAGTATCTCTGTCCTATTAGATGATTGTCACTTGCTCAGTTTCTGATGGCACACCTCAGTGACAGTCCATCAGCTGCTGAAACCCTCCATTCAGCATTTGTTCCCTGTTACCGTGACTATTCCAATACCGTCCCAGCTTGTCTCCCACATTCTACCTCCATATACTCATGATAACCTCAGATTCTACTGTCAGTATGCTTACGGCAAGTCACGTAAGTCATCCACCTCAATTTCACGCTGCTCCACATTACATTCAGTCCAAATGTAATTTCAGAATTCCATTCATTGCGTTTAAATTCACCCATGATCCTGCCCTCTTCAAACACCCAGGTTCAGTCAGGTAGGTGGGTGACGGTGTCGTTGGGTTGGAGCAAAAGCAGGACCCACTGAGGAGCATACAGGAGACAAAGATGGGGTTGGATGGGGGATGTTTGAGGAGGGAGAGCTGGTATATTGTGAGGGTGGACGGGAGATGGTTAAGGAGAAACATTTGGTGTATTGAGGGGCTGGATGGGGGATGGTTAGGAGGGTGAGCTGATGTATTGTTGGGGATAGCTTCTCAGGGGAGTATAACAGCGGTATCCAGGTCTATAACACCACAACTCAATGGCCTGAGTTATCGGGAGATGTTGGACAAGCTGGGACATTTTTCTTCAGAGCATAGGAGATTTAAGGGAGATCTTATAGAAATGTATATGATCATGAGAGACATGGATAGGATGAATGCATTCAGTCTTTTTTTCCCCAGGGTTGAAGAATTGACGACTAGAGGGTATCAGTTTAAGATTAGAGGGGAAAGAATAAAAGGGAACGTTAGCAGCAACTTTTTTACACAGACTCTGATACGCATACGGAATGAGCTGCCAGTGGAAGTGGCTGAGGCAGGTACTTTAACAACATTTAAAAGGCATTTGGGCAAATACATGGATAGGAAAGAATTAGAAGGATACGGGGCATGGGCAGGGAAATGGGGTTGCCATGGATGGACATTATGGTTGCCAGGGATCAGTCTGGCCCCTAGGCCTGTCTCCATGCTGTAAGACTCTATTACTCTATAACTGACTCTGCTGTAAAACAAGGTCGGGCAAAATCCAAGTGAGTGAAAATGGGAGGAGAGCTACTAGTTGGGGGCATAGACAGATGTTACTGTGGCTGCGTCCGAGACTCCAGGATGGGGTGTTGTATCCCTGGTGCCTGGGTCAAGGACATCTCTGAGCATTTGCTTGAAATTCTGAATTGGGAGAATGGGAGGCCACAGGTCATGGTGCACATTGCTACCAACGACATGGATAGAAAGAGGGATGAGATGCGGAGGAGTAAGCACATAAAATAGGGAACGACTGAAAAGCAGGACCTTGAGTGTAGTAATCACTGCGTTACCACCAGCCCCAGGGGTGGGTTGGGGGGGTGGGGGGAAGGAAGGTCGGAAGATGTAAACAAGTCAGTCAGAAAAGAAATACAGAGAAATGAACACCATAGTACAAATGGGCTGATTGTGTTAATTTCAACACAAGGTGCAA
Organism: Chiloscyllium plagiosum; assembly: GCF_004010195.1. Classification (NCBI taxonomy): domain Eukaryota; kingdom Metazoa; phylum Chordata; class Chondrichthyes; order Orectolobiformes; family Hemiscylliidae; genus Chiloscyllium; species Chiloscyllium plagiosum. The sequence continues at coordinate 4,530 of NW_025201568.1, forward strand.
CATAGCTTAGGTAGTTAAGCTCAGATCCGATATTGTGGCCATTCCAGAGATTTGGTTCAGAGAAGGACAGGACTGGCTGCTCAATATTCCAGGGTTTCATTGTTTCAGACGAGATGGGAAGGAGGATAAAAGACGTGGAGGAGTTGCATTACCAATCGGGGGGAATGTTACGTCTGCACTCAGCACATACTGGAGGGGCTCGCCCACTGAGGCAACGTGGATAAGTAGGATGCAGTTGATGGGATTATACTATAGGACCCCCAATCTGCCATAGATACCTCGAGGTACAAATATCTCGGCAGATTATGGAAAGAGGCAATAACAACAGAGTTCTCAAAGTGACTTTAACTTCCCCACCATTTGCTGCCTTACTTTAGAGCAAGAGGATGAGACGGTGCAGAGTTTGTTTAGTGTATCCAAGACGATTTCTTGAAACAGTAAGGAGGGGGCAGGTCCCTAGTGAACCTTATATTGCCGAATGAGCCTCGCCAGGTGACTGACCTTTCAGTGGGAGACGATTCTGGAAACAGTGATCACAACTCAAGTTTTTCTTAAAGGTAGCTACAAATAAGGATAAGGTCAGGATCACATGGGATGTTTCTAAATTGTGGGATTGCAAATGATGTCAGTATTAGGCAGGAGCTTGGGAGTGTTAATTGGGAGAAGCTGTCATCAGACAATGCCACATTGCCACGTGGGAGTTAGTAAAAGGCTTGTTGATCGGAGTTCACGACCAGCATGTTCCGGTAAGGAGGAGGAACAAGGCTGGCAATGCAAGGGTCCCATGGATAATGAGGGGGGGCTGAGAATTTAGTCAAAAGGGAAAAAAAACAAGTCTATGCAAATTTTGGGAAGATAGAATTGGCATGGCATGTGAGAAATGTATAAAACAAACGCTCGAAGGAACCCAAACAGGGAATGAGCAGAGCAAGGAAGAGCATGCCCTTCGCAACCAGGGTTAAAGTGAATCCCAAATCGTTCTGGAGATAATTACCCATAAGAGGATTTGAACATGGATCGTTACAGCGCAGTGCAGGCCTTTTAGCCCTCAATGTTGCACCGACCTGTGAAAATAATCTGATGCCTATCTAACCTATACCCTTCCAATCTTACCCATATGTATGTCCAATGCCCACTTAAATGCCCTTAACTTCAGCGATTCTACTACTGTTGCAGGCAGGCGTTCCAGGCCCCTACTGCTCTGAGTGAAGAAAGTATCCCTAATATCTGTCCTAAATCTATCCCCCCTCAATTTAAAGCTATGTCCCCTTCACCATTCGCGGAAAAAAATAGCTCTCCATGTCCACCCGATCTAACCTTCTGATTATCTTATATATCTCAATTAAGTCACCTCTCGACCTTCTTCTCTCCAACTAAAAAGCCTATATTCCCTCAGCCTTTCCTTGTAAGACCTTCCTTTCATACCAGGGAATATCCCAGTAAATCTCCTCTGAACCCATTCCACAGCTTCCACGTAACTAGGAAGAAGGTCGATCCAGTCAAGACTAAAGGAGGGAACTTGTGCTTGAAGTCAGTGGAAGTACTTTGCATCGGCATTCACCCAGGAAAAGGATATAGAGGATAGTGAGATTTGTGTGGAGCATGCAAATGTGCTCGTGCATTTTTGAGGTCGAGAAAGAAGCGTTGGATTCCTTGAAGAGCATTAAAGTGGATTAATCCTGAGGACCCGATGGTATCTACCCCAGGTTATTGAGACAGGCGAGACAGGAGATTTTTGGGGTCTTGGCCAAAATTTTTGAATCCTAGCTCGCGACTGGGAAGGTCGCAGAGGACTGGTGAGTAGCCTATGGTATTCCCCTCTTCAAGAAGGGAAATAGGGACAATCTAGGAAATTATAGCCCGGCGACTCTCACCTCAGTGGTTGAGAAGCTTTGGAGAGAATTCTTACGGATGGGATTTATGCGCATTTGGTAAAGAATGGCCTAATTAGGGACATTCAGCGCAGCGTCAAGAGATGCACAGGGTTGACGGTCAAAATGCTTTACCCAGAGTTGAAATATCTTTTACTAGAGAATGTGCATTTAAGGTGAGAGGGGGAGAGCTCACAGGAGATGTGAGGGGTAATATGTTTTCCACAGAGAGTGGTCAGAATCTGGAACATGCTGCCAGGGACGGTGGAGGAGGCAGATATCAGAGGGGTGTTTAAGGGGTTTTTGGGTGAGCATGTGAATATGTAAGGATATGGAACAAAGATAGGCAGAAAGGATGAGTTGAATTTGGTGTCACATTCAGCACAACATTCTGGGCTAAGGGCCCGTTCCTGTGCTGTTCTTTGTTGTGTTTCTTTTGTTACAACATGACGGCGAACCCCTCTGTTAATTAAACCAAACACCCAGAAAAGTTCACCTCCCCACATAATCTGTTAAAGTCTGAGTGACAGAAAACTCACAAATTCCACTATTTAAAGAAAATAGCATCAATTTATTTTTAACTCGAAATGTGAATATTAAACAACTATTCATAAATCTGAGCTCTCCCTTTCTCTTCACTGCTTATTATCTGCCTCCAGCTCTGTAACTATACGTTGTTTCAATAAGACACTTATTAAAATTACATCAATTTAATTTCTAACCCACACAGTGACTCGTGTCTTTTGTGTCTTTATGCTTCTGGTGGAGGAACTCCCTGGGTCGTCGT
>NW_025201569.1:0-7189 GCF_004010195.1 Chiloscyllium plagiosum
CAATCCCTCTGCAAATGTAAAACCTACTTCAATGCTGACGATCAACATGTCACTGTAAAATGCTCCAGACTGGATGACATGCCAAATCTCAGGAATCTCCTCCTCCCGTCATTACAATAATCTCTCTTTCTGTCATCTTGCACAATACCTCCAGCCCACCCTGTCTCTATAACATCCTTCAGCTTCGACCCTTTGCGTACCCTCCTCCAGCTCCTAGAGCACGATACCACTGTAACCTTCAATCCCTATAACATTCCTGCCTCCCATCCTACACCACCACAGGACCGCTAATCATCCACCATCCTTACAGCTCTCCCTAACTGTATAAACTCCTCCAGTCCCTACAGCCTTTCCTGTCTGTGTAACCTGCTCCTATCCCTGCAGCCCTCCCTGTGTACAGTGTCCTGAAGCCACAATAACCCTCCCAATGTCTGCAATTTCCTCTATCGGTGTGACCTTCTCCCGTCATGACACTGCTCCATAACTCTACCCCCTTCCGTCACTACCAGCCTTCCTATCTCTGTAACCATATGTGGTCACTAAAGCCTTCCAATACATGAAACATCCTCTTTGTTTCTGTATCCAAGCCCAGTCCCTACAGGTGTTACTTTCTGTAACCTCCTTCTTTCTGAAGAAACATCCAGTGTCTACACCCCTCTGTATTACTGACTTCATCCAATCGCAAAAACCATCACCACAAATCTCACTATTGCAGTAAACTCTTCCAGTTCCTCCCTATTTCTGTACACCATCCTTTCTTTACTACTCATTCCTGATGAAGGGTTCTGGCCCAAAACGTCTATGTTACTGATCCTTGGATGCTGGAAAAGCACAGTGGGTCATGCAGCAACACAGTCTTGATTCTGATCTTCAGCATCTGCAGAGCTCACTTTCTCTTGATGACATCTGCCCCTCTTTCCTATGTTTCTGTGTAGCACTCCCTGGCTCTGTATCACTGTCAGTCCCCACTATCCCCAATATCTGTGTAAACTACACAATCACCAATCACTGGAATTTTCTCAGACCATTGAATACTCCCCATCTGTCCAATCTCTTCAGCTCTCTAGCCTTCCCAATCTGATTCCTCCTCCAGCTCGATAACCTCGCCTACCTTTGTAACTTCTGATAGCCGCTGGAACACTCCCTATCTGTGGAACATCATATCCTATAGCATCCCTCCGTTTGTGTGTTCCTCCAATCACTATGGCAAAGCCTACCTCTGCGACGTTATCCCACATACTGAATCCACTTCCAACACTCTAACTTTCACTGTCTCTTTTACCATCTCATATACTTACAGACCTCCCTGTCGGTATGAACTTCTGATATTCATCAATCCACCATGTCTTTGCAATCTACACCAGCCTCCAGAGCCCTCCTTACATCTGTCACCTGCTCCAGCAGCTATCTCACTCCCCATCTGTCAGACCTACTTTCTAAGTGCTCCAGCACCTATATCACTCCCCAACTGTCAGGCCTACTTTGTAACTGTTCCAGCAGCTATATCACTCCACATCTGTCAGGCCTACTGTGTAACTGCTCCAGCAGTTATATCACTCCCCATCTCTCAGGCCTACTCTGTAACTGCTCCTGCAGCTTTATCACTCCCCATCTGTTAACCCTACTCTGTATCTGCTCCAGCTGCTATATTAGTCCCCATCTGTCAACCCTACTCTGTATCTGCTCTAGCTGCTATATCGCTCCCCATCTGTCAAGCCTACTCTGTATCTTCTCCAGCAGCTATGTCACTCCCCGTCTGTCAGGTCTACGATGAGACTGCTCCGGCCGCTTTATCACTAGGCATCTGTCTGGCTCACTGTGTCACTGCTCCAGCAGCTCTATCACTCCCTATCTGCCAAGGTTACTCGGTAACTGCGATATCACTCCCTGTCTCCCCAACTTTGTAACTGCACCAGTGATATTACTCCCCATATAGCAAGCCTACTCTGTAACTACCCCAGCCGCTATATCATTCCCTATCTGTCAGACCTGCTCTGTAACTGTTCCAGCAGCTATATCACTCCCCATCTGTCAGGCGTACTCCAGTCCTCAAAGACTGTGGAGGCCATTGTCTCAATAACCTGCTCCAGGCCCTGAAAGTCTCTCTGTACTCAGAGTACTTCTCGAGCCACAGCAACAATCAACATCTCTGTTTGCACCTCCTCTCCCTCCAGCACCTCAAACACTCTCTCTTTATCTGACTTGGCAACTCTCCCTTTGCGTTTTGTATTTCTGTCCCAAAAATCTTCCTGTATCTGTAATATATATATATCCTGTATCTGTTATATATATATATATATATCACCCACCCTGTCCTCAAGTATCTCCATCCATCTACTCATCTCCATCACCTTTCCTGCTCTTATCCCCGTCTGTGTAAACATCACCCTCATCTACAATCCTCCCTACAGCAGGAACCTCCTCCAGTTTGTGCAATGCTCTCTATCTGTGTAAGTGTCACCAGGCCTTATTGCTGTTCCTGTGTCTGTAAGCTTTGCCACACTCTCCAGCCTTCTCATTGCTGTAACCTCCAGAACCTCAGCATCTATATCATCCACAGCAGCCTTCCGTATCTCTGTTAGTGCCTCAATTCTATACAAATCTCTTAGTCTCTGTAAATAGCACCATACCATAAAATACTCCCTGTCTGCGTAAACTGCCCCAATCCTACACTGAGAAGCCTCACTGTCCTTTTGATCACCTGTAGTCCTTTCAGATCTCCCTGTATCTTCCCTGACTCTATTGCCTGTAGTTCATCTCATGTTATAACTCCTATGTTACTCCCCATCTCTATAATATTCTTCAATCCCTGCAATTCTCGTTCTTTTTCTTCAGACCTTCCAATTCCCCTGATCGATATAAGGTTATTGATCCCTTGCAGCATATTTAATACCTGAAGCAGCTTCCAATCCATCAACGCATCCTACCCCTGTACCCTCCTTAAATACTACAGCTTTGTAACTGTCTTTGTAATATCTTCCAACATGTACAACCCTCTCGAAATCGGTAACCTCCTCCATAACAGCATTCCACATCTCTGTGTTATGGATGGGAATGCTGCAAACCTGTTTTCACAGCCCTCACTAACTCTCTGAACTCCTGCAGCTTTACAACCCTTAGTATCTGTGTCTCCTCCAATCCTTACAATTTTCCCTGGCTCTGAACTGATCCAGCCCCTTCGAACCTTCCTAACTCAGTAAACGCCTGCACAGCCAACGAACATCCTTATCCGTATATTGCCGAGACCCTACAACCCTCCCTACAACTCCAAATACCACCCTCCCTATCTTTGTAACTCCTTCAGGATTGCTAACCCTGTACCTCTCTGTGACATTTTTCATCCCGACAACCTGTCTGATCTGTAACCACCAACAGTGACCTCAAACCACCCCAACTCGGTAACATCTTCCGGTCTCTACAAACCTGCTTTTCTCTGTAAGCTTCCCGAGTGCCTATATTCCCCATTATCTCCGGTTACAGATCCTTTCTCAGGGAAACAATGTCTTAGTACTGATCCTGTAAGACGACCAAAGAATCTTCGATGTATCAGTAAATTTGCCTCATTTTCTAAATTCTCATGAGTTCAATTTCAACATTCTCCACCTTTTCTCATCAATATCCCTCCATTTTGAGGGACAGTCTGTTGAACCTTCTCTGGGCTGCCTCCAATGCAAGAACATTTCCCTCTAGATAGGGGAACCAAACCTGTTCACAGTATTTTCATTGTGAGCTGACTGGAACCCTCTGTAGTTTTACAAGTCTTCTTTATTGTTATTCTCCATTCCCTTTGGAGTCAATCCAAGAATTCCATTTGCCCTTTCTATGACCTGCTGATCCTGTATACCACCTTCCTGAGATTTATTCACAAGAATTCACAAGTTACTTTGTGATGCAGCTTTCTGCAGTCTATCTGAAACCAAGAGGTGATGGTGTTAATCAGGAAAGTGTTGGAATGTATGGTAAACGATATGGCAGAGATAATAACTGCACAATTCGAAAGCAGATGAATAAGCATGGCCCGTAAACCCATCCCGATGGCACGGAAGCAGCGCAGTGGCTCACTGGTTAGCACTGCTGCCTCACAGCAACAGGAATCAAGCTTCGATCTCAGCCTCGGGCGGTAAGCAGTGTGGAGATCTCCCTGTATCAGTGTGGGTTTCCTCCACGTACTCCTGTTTCCTCCCACAGTCCAAAGATGTGCAGATTAGGTGAGGTGGCCATGGAACACTGTCAACACTGTCGGGTTTCTGTGATCAGATATCGAAGTAGGCCACTTGGACCATCGAGTCTATTCCACTATTCGATTACAGTAGAATTGTTTCTCTCACCCAGTCACTGTAACCCTTCATCACCTTACTCATTAAGAACCTATCAGGCGAAAGTGACGTTTGAAGATATTGGAGATTAGAGTCGAGAGTGTGGTGCTGGAAAAGCACCGCAGGACACGCAGCATCGGAGGGGCAGGAGAATCGATGTTCCAGGCAAAAACCCTTTATCAGTCCTTTCCTGATGAAGAGCTTTTGCCAGAAATGTCGATTTACCTGCTCCTCGGATGCTGCCTGACCAGCTGTATTTTTCCAGCGCGACACTCCTGACAAGAACCTATCTATCCCTGAGTTAAATACACTGAATTACGTAGCCTCCACAGCTCCTGAGGCTGTAAGTTCCACAGATTCGTCACCCTCTGGCTGAATAAATTGTTCCACATCTCCATTCCAAAGAGTTGTTCCTTCACTCTGAATCTCTCTCTTTGGGCCTGAGTCTCTCCTAATCATGGAAACATCTTCCCCACGTCCACTCTATCCAGGTTCCTCAGTGTTCTGTACGTTTGAATCAGAATCCATCACCAGCACCGAAACGTCATCGCGTGCAGACCCAGAATCTTCAACTGCTCCTCATATAACAAGCATTTCATCCCTGGGATCTTTCTGGGAAACCTGTTTCCTGTACCCCCTCACATCCATTGTCCATAGGTTAATGTATAGCATGTACAGTGTAGCCCCAACACTGACCCCTGTGGAGCTACACTTGTCACTGGCTGACTCCTTTATACCCACACTCTGTCTTCTGACAGTGTCAATCACGTTGTTATGAAAGCGAATGTCATTGCACAAACATTGCTGGATTTGTTTTCCTGTTTGGCTGTAAACAGCAAAGTAGATAAAAGGGAGGAATGGTTTATTGGGATTTTCAGAAACCTTTTAACAAGGTCCCACTGAAGAGGTGGATAAGCAAAATTGGCACATGTGGGATTGGAGGGAATGTACTGGCATGCATTGGAAATTTTTTAACAAACAGAAAACTAAGCGGAAAAAATGGATTCGTGCTTGACATCCAACTGATCTCAAATGGAATCGATGTATTAAATGGACGCACAAAATCTGATGTTCCATGTTTGTTGGTGACAGAACATTAGATGGGAATGTGGGTTGTATGGAGGAAACAACGGGAACATGAACAGTCTCTGAATTTCCCCTTTTTTAAAATTTAGTGATGGGATGTGGTCGTCACTCACTCGGCCATCATTTCCTTCCCATCTGTAATTTCCAGGAGAAGGTGGTGGTGAGCTGCCTTCCTGACACATTGCAGTCCTTTGGGTGTAGGGACAGACTCATTGCTGGGAGAATGGAGCGTGGATTGGAGGGCACCTTGGAAATGCTGGTATTCTCGTGCACCTGGATCTCCTGCCCTTCCAGGGTATAATGGTTCCGGGTTTGTGAAGTGCTGTTGAAAGAGTCTTCCTGAGTGACCTCAGTGCTGCTTGTTGATTTTTCTTTTAGTTCGTTCCTTCCATCATTCATTCACAGACATGAGCATTGTTGGCTGAGTCAGCATGACTTTGAGTTGGCCCTGAGAAGATGGTGATGAGCTGCCTTCTTGAGTGACTGCACCAGCCGTTGGAACTGTTGTTGTCTGTGTATCCTGCAGCAGGCGCTCCGACACTCCTCATGTCTGTGACGTATCCCACATGTGCCACTGTAACTGCTTGCAGACAATGTATCCTCTCAGTATCTGTATCCCTTCATGCCACTGTAACAAATGACACCACACGTTCCTCTCCTCAAATCTCTATGAGTTACAGCGGCTGGATGTGTTAAATTCGCACTTTTCTCCCTCCTTATCCATCTCAACTTGTCCAGCTCCTACAATCCCACCATTTCGGAATGCTCCCAATCTCTGTACCTCCTCATATCCTGAGGGTCCTTGAACACCATCAGAGCTCCAAAGATTTATTTTGCCCCCCTCCCCATCTTCCCAGTTATTGCAAGTCTTCTAACTCTGTAACATCCAACAGTCTCCAGTATCTTACAACTCTTCCTGGCTGTCAATTTGCATTTGCTGAAGTCTTTCTGTCTCTGTGAGCAGCTCAGAAAAAGCTCTTTAGATGCTACAAAGCTCCATCACCAACACGCCACCATCTCTGTATTCCCTTTGCCTTATCCAGTGCCTGCAACTCTCCCTGTATCTTCCAGTAATCTGCTTTAGGCAATGCAGTTCTGCTGACCTCTCCGGATGGCCTGTTCCATCCCCTACAACTCGCTCAATCACTGTAACACCCTCTGCCCCCTCTAATCCCCCTCTTTTTCACTGTCTTCCAGGCACAACAGCGATCCTGTGAGGGAGCAGTGAGGAATGGGATGTCATAAATTTCAGCTGAGGCTTGAAGCCTACCATTACCTGGGAGTCACACGGGGAGAAGACCTGGGTGAGAGCAGCACAAAGCGGGAGAATATACATCATCAGCGATGATCGAGGCCGATTCGGACTTGGAGTTGGAGAAAAAGCAGAGCAGGACAGCACTGAGTCACAGAGGGAGTGACCATGTGAGGGAGCAACTTGGAGCAGGAGCATGAGGCTAACATACCTGGGAGTTGCAGAGGCAGCAAAGTGGGAGGATATAAATCAGCACTGAGGATCAAGGCCTTATCGTGCCTAGGAGTCATAGAGACGGTGACCCTGTGAGGGAGCGGAATGGAGGTGGAGCTCTGTGACGTACCTGGCAGTCACAGAGATGGTATCCCTGTGAGGGAGCAGATTGGAGTGGGAGCTGGAGGATTACACGTGCCTGGGAGTCACAGCTGTAAGTTCCTTGGCTGATAATACACATGGTAAAAACAAGGACTGCAGATACTGGTAACCAGAGTCTAGATTAGAATGGTGCTGCAAAAGCACAGCAGGTCAGGCAGTA
>NW_025201570.1:0-2780 GCF_004010195.1 Chiloscyllium plagiosum
AAAGGTTGTACCTTATTATCCAATAGTTCTGCCCGTTTTCTCTGTCCTACGCTATTTTGAAAACAACAGCCCGAGAAATCCTTCCCGTTTGCTAACATTTCTATCCCAAATATTTCATCTAATTGTATCTCATAGGTCCCCCCCACCCCGAGAATTGCTTTGTGCCATGTGGTTTTATTTATCATTCGGTATATTAGGCTACGCTCTTTATCTGGACAATTGAGAAGTGATCGGAAGGTGGTCCGGTGTATTGTGACAAGACCATTATACCAAGTACCATCCCCAAAGGACTTAAGATGTATCTCTGAGCTGCGGTAATGTCTCTGATTATCTACATCCCCACAATTTACTAAATTACATGCATCAGGTCTATTACTTGCAGATTATCAGACTCAGGGACCGTTAATCTATACGGTTCACTAGCCCATATCGAGGAATTATGCGCTCTAAGATTGTTTTAGACACCCCACTCGCAGTGGCAGTAGCTAGGGGGTATGCCTGAACACAAACAGATAGATGATCTACTATGACCAGCATATATTTTAGTCTTCCTACTCAGTATAATCTACTTGTATACTCTGGAAGGGTCTCAAGCCCGGGTCTCTTCCTCCCGGGGTCTGTTTTCTCAAGTCTTTCTTATTTACCTTTGTGCATATTATACAGCCCTCACATATTTGTTTAGCATTTGTATGTATTCCTTTACATCCATATTCCCTAAGAACTAAATCGCACATTGCTTGTCCTCCCCAATGGCTGCCTTGGTGTAGGACAGCCATAATTTCTCATATCATCATTTTGTTTAACATTTCCCTTCCATCAGGTAACATCCATTGCCCGTCTACTGTTTTTTTGCAGCCCCTAAAATTTTTAATTCTTTTTCTTCTCTTTCAGTAAATGTAGGAGCTTCCGGGGATCAGGGACAGCAGGTATTCGGGAGTGAATCAGCACTCCTTCTGGGTCCAGGCCTGTTTCCTTAGCCACTTCATCGGCTAATCTATTCCCCCTAACTTCTGGTTCATTTCCTTTCTGATGACCATTTACATGCACTACCACTATTTCTCGGGGGAGTAACAGGGACTCCAAGACCCGTTTAATCAACTCCTCGTGTGCTAATTCCTTCCCCCGCCTATTGATCAGTACTCTTTCCTGCCATATCTTTCCAAAAGCGTGCACAACAACAAATGCATATTTAGACTCACTGTATGCTGCTCTCTCTTTATTTTCAAACGCCCTAAAGGCTCTTTCCAATGCGTAGAGGTCGCAGGTCTGAGCTGACCACCCATTTGGCAACCTTTCTGCCTCTACCACCCTACCTTTCGTCCCGTCTACAACTGCATACTCATTATGTCTTTTCCCTTCAGTCACCCGGGATGATCCGCCTATAAAAAGTCAGGCCCCTGCATGAAATGGAACATCTCTCAGGTCCATACAGACCTTAGTTTGGTATTCTATAACGTCAAGGCAGTTGTGCTCTGGATTCTGAGGAGATTCTCCTTATCCTTTCCAAAGAAAGGCAGCTGGATTTAAACAATTGTCCGTGACCAACACTAGATAATTCTTTTCTATTAATATTGCCTCATATTTCAGAACCCGCGAGTCTGTCAACCATCGCCCAGCTTTTTGGTTTAAGATGGTTCTCACTTGGTGTGGGTTGCTTACTATTAGGGCTCCCCTAAATGTAAGCTTTCCGCTTTCCTCCACCAACAGTGCATTGGCAGCCACGGCCTGCACACACTCAGGCCATCCCCGGGATACTGGATCCAATAGCTTCGAAAGATATGCTACTGGCTGTTTCATTCCTCCCCACCTTATTAGATTAGATTAGATTACTTACAGTGTGGAAACAGGCCCTTCGGCCCAACAAGTCCACACCGACCCGCCGAAGCCTTTTGAATTCTTAAATAGTTCTTTTTCCTCTTCTTCACAACTCAGACACTTTGTTTCCTCCTCTCTTAGTTTGAGATATAATTTCTTAGTCTGTTGAGCATAAGAATCAATCCACAATCAATATCCCGTTAAACCCCAAAAAAGTACGTAATTCCCGTTTAGTTCTGGGCAGCGGAATTCCCACTGTTCCCTCTAACCGTTCCGGGCTTATCTTTCGCTTTTCCTCACTAAATGTCCCAAGTATTTCACTTCTCGCTCCACATATTGTATTTTGTTTTTAGATACTCGCATCCCTGCTGACCCAGGAAATTCATTTTTTTTAGTTGCTTCAACTACTCTTTCTCTTCTCTTTCCTGTTTTGCTAGGAGGTCGTCTACATACTGCAACAGTTCCCTTGGGGCTGTTAAATTTCTCCACTATTTGTTCTAATATCTGTCCAAATAAATTCGGGGATTGCGTAAACCCCTGGGGAGCACGGTCCACTGGTATTGCTGTTTCCGTCCTGTCTTGGGATCTTCCCATTCAAAGGCAAAAAAAATCCTACTTACCTCCGCCAAGGGACAAGCCCAAAGGCATCCTTTAAATCTATCACACTAAACCATTGTGGTCATAAGGGATCTTACTTAATAACGTATAGGGGTTTGGCACCACTGGGTGCCTGACCTGTTCTATTCGATTCAATGTTCTCAAATCCTGCACCAATCGATACATTCCATCAGATTTCCGCACTGGTAGAATTAGGATATTATAACGAGACATACATGGCTCCAACAGTCCATCTCTAGCCCCTCAATCACTGGCTGCAGTCCTCGTTTACCTTCTATGGAAATGGGATATTGTTCCTCATAAACAACGACCCCTTTCCTTTTTGAACTTATTTCTAGGGGACGGAT
>NW_025201570.1:4604-7189 GCF_004010195.1 Chiloscyllium plagiosum
TACTACCATCATTCCCAAACTGCCCTTCCAACAGGACGCATAGTCCGCCTCCTCTTGACTAAAAGGTTATTTTTTATTCACATACAAATCTAAATACTGACGGACCCAATCCTCGTCCGAACCATACTTTGGCCAGAAGACAGCCGGACAAAGGATTGGTTCTTTGGTCCATAATAAACAACAATATTTAATCATTTTCTTTTTATCTTTTGCCCTTGTACAAGTGTTACTTGTCCATTCCCACAACATCCTCCCCAACGGACTTTCTGGAGGAATGTTACTTTTTCTTCCTTTCCTCCGTGACAGTTACTCTGCCTACCCCCCATTTCCCGGGCCTTCGCCAGTCCCTCAGCGATTAAATACCCCTTTTCCCGGCCACCAAGGCAATACTTAAAAACCAGTTTTCTTACCTTGGTCTGTGCACAGAGTTGCCTGGCCCCTTTTCACTGTATTTTCTATCGACCTCGTGTCAATGTCTGATTCAGATGTCTCTCTTGTGGGATTCATACCAGTCGCCCAAGGGAGCGGACCAAACCGGGAAACGAGACCGCTCCTTAATTGGGAACGGGACGCATCTTTCCAGTGTCCAGGGCCAGCCACTCCCCCCGGCGATGGAAGAACATCCCGGACAGTCCCCAGTTGTGAGAAACAAAGCTCACTGACTTCAATAATTTCAGTCTGAGACAAAATCTGCATCAGTAGTGTCCTTTATTTTACTCTTGCAAGAGGGTGTGATGTCTACTGTGTACAAGGCAAGGGACACACACACTGAATTCAACTAATACACGATATGTATGTTATTTGGTTCCTTTTTTTATCCCATTGTTCCACCCTGTTTACATCTTCCACTTCTCCAAGACCGGCACCCATTACCCCTGATTATCTCTTGCCTTATCCGGCCTTTTCTGTACCAAAATGCTTTTTTTCTGGCCTCACAAGGCCGTTTGACCACATCGCACTGTGATCCATTGTTAGGTATATCCTTTTTAACCATTATCTACTCCCTCCATCTGTGCTTTCCCCAACCATACTGATCCTTATGACCTTTTAATTGGGGTTTGTTCCTGTGTTTCAGTAAAAGTGGGCAACAGATGCTATTGTGTACTCCTTGTGCAAGCATATCTGGCTTAACTCCCTCCGCTCACAGCACCGTATCTATTTGTCTGTAACATCAATCATTCTTGACAGACACATTTCAGCTAATACAAAAACAATTACGTATTTCCTTCACATAGTTTCCATTCTTGTTGACTCAGCTCTTATTTGAAACAATTACACACTGGTGTGAGTTCACTTACCTTGCATAAGTAATTATAATTGCAGAAGTAACACTACTTTACCTATATCGCACACTAGAGGTTGCCTAATAGATGCCACTAGTTAAATGATTTAAGATTTAAGGGTGATAGGGAAAAGCCAGTGAGCCTGATGTCAGTAGTGGGTAATTTGTTGGTTGGGATTATGAGGCATTGGATCTGCACGTATTTTGAATGGCAATAACTGATTAGGGATCTTCAACATGCCTTTGTGCAAGCGATATTGTGTCTCACTAACTTGTCTGAGTTTTTTTGAAGAAGCGACTAAGATGACTAATTAAGGCAGAAAGGTGTACATTGTCAATATAGACTTTGGTAAGGTGTTTAATAATGTTGTGCATGGGCATTTGGTTAACACTGTTGGTTCATATGAATATATGGAGAACTAGACATACGGATATAAATTTTGTTCAAAGGTAGGAGACAGACGGTAGTGGCGGAGGGTTGTAATATACTGGCAAAAGTTTGCAATGCTGGGCAGATAGTCCAGTTCCGGGAGTATTCTCTGAGCACAGTCTGTACAGCTTTCCATCCTGGCTGTTACCTTGTCCCAGTATATGGTGTCAGGGTTGGTTCTGTGCGGCAGATTCAGACTTTGAGGAAATGGAAATTCCAGCTGCTCTGGCAATGTCTTTATTCAATGTTTGCATTCTTGTGAGTTGTCCCATCATATTCTCCCTTCTCCAGTTACATCTATTCCCATGCCTCCTTAATCATATTTTCTCGAAATTATCAGTTTATTAATTATTTGGGTTTTTTTCTGTATCTTTCCCTGACTTTGATTTTTGGAACTTGTAGGTCAGGGGCTTTTGACTTTCTCCTGTTATTGAGAGATTAGTGGAGCTGCTGGGGATGGTTTGCTGGAGATTGTGCTGTGAGCGACCTCAGACATTCAGGGAGACCTGATGATTTGGTGACCCAACTCTCGATGGAGCATGAGGACTGTAGTTACAGCATCTGGGTCTGCAACATGAATAACAATGGAGCAGAGGTTGCAGAGAGGGAAAGCTCTGAAACCACGGAGTGAGTGTGTGGGGAAATGGATCTGCCAAATTTGTCTGTGTCTTCGTCTGGGCAAGCACACGTTCTCACTCTCGCCTTTACATACACTGATGCACACTCTCCCTCCGCTCCACACACACACACGCACATTCATAATCCTCCTGTCTCACATGTGCACACGCACACTCTGCTCTGTCACACCCATGCCCACATCCACTCTGTTTCCCTCCTGTACTCACACACACATAACCCCTTAGTCTCTCTCAC
>NW_025201571.1:0-2410 GCF_004010195.1 Chiloscyllium plagiosum
ATACAGTGTGTATTCCTGCCCAGTGTGCAGAGTGTGTGTACCTGTCCAGTGAATACAGTGTGTATTCCTGCCCAGTGTGCAGAGTATGTGTACCTGTCCAGTGTGTACAGTGTGTATTCCTGCCCAGTGTGCAGAGTATGTGTACCTGTCCAGAGTATGTGTACCTGTCCAGTGTATACAGTGTGTATTCCTGCCCAGTGTGCAGAGTATGTGTACCTGTCCAGTGAATACAGTGTGTATTCCTGCCCAGTGTGCAGAGTATGTATACCTGTCCAATGTATGCAGTGTGTGTTCCTGCCCAGTGTGCAGAGTATGTGTACCTGTCCAATGTATACAGTGTGTAGTCCTGCCCAGTGTGCAGAGTATGTGTACCCGTCCAATGTATACAGTGTGTATTCCTGCCTAGTGTGCAGAGTATGTGTACCCGTCCAATGTATACAGTGTGTATTCCTGCTCAGTGTGCAGAGTACGTGTACCCGTCCAGTGTATACAGTGTGTATTCCTGCCCAGTGTGCAGAGTATGTGTACCTGTCCAGTGTATACGGTGTGTATTCCTGCCCAGTGTGCAGACTATGTGTACCTGTCCAGTATATACAGTGTGTATTCCTGCCTAGTGTGCAGAGTATGTGTACCTGTCCAGTGTATACAGTGTGTATTCCTGGCCAGTGTGCAGTGTATGTGTACCTGTCCAGTGTATACAGTGTGTATTCCTGACCAGTGTGCAGTGTATGTGAACCCGTCCAATGTATACAGTGTGTATTCCTGCGCAGTGTGCAGAGTATGTGTACCTGTCCAGTGTATACAGTGTGTATTCCTGCCTAGTGTGCAGTGTATGTGTACCCGTCCAATGTATACAGTGTGTATTCCTGCCCAGTGTGCAGAGTATGTGTACCTGTCCAGTATATACAGTGTGTATTCCTGCCTAGTGTGCAGAGTATGTGTACCTGTCCAGTGTATAGAGTGTGTATTCCTGCCCAGTGTGCAGAGTATGTGTACCTTTCCAGTGTATACAGTGTGTATTCCTGCCTAGTGTGCAGAGTATGTATACCTGCCCAGTGTATACAGTGTGTATTCCTGCCCAGTGTGCAGAGTATGTGTACCTGTCCAATGTGTACAGTGTGTAGTCCTGCCCAATGTGCAGAGTATGTGTACCCGTCCAATGTATACAGTGTGTATTCCTGCCTAGTGTGCAGAGTATGTGTACCCACCCATGTATACAGTGTGTATTCCTGCCCAGTGTGCAGAGTATGTGTACCTGTCCAATGTATACAGTGTGTATTCCTGCCCAGTGTGCAGAGTATGTGTACCTGTCCAGTGTATACAGTGTGTATTCCTGCCTAGTGTGCAGAGTTGTGTACCCGTCCAGTGTATACAGTGTGTATTCCTGCCCAGTGTGCAGAGTATGTGTACCTGTCCAGTGTATACAGTGTGTATTCCTGCCTAGTGTGTAGAGTATGTGTACCCGTCCAATGTATACAGTGTGTATTCCTGCCTAGTGTGCAGTGTATGTGTACCTGTCCAGTGTATACAGTGTGTATTCCTGCCTAGTGTGTAGAGTATGTGTACCTGTCCAATGTATACAGTTTGTATTCCTGCCCAGTGTACAGAATATGTGTACCCGTCCAGTGTATACAGTGTGTATTCCTGTCATAAGGCAATAGAGATGTACAGCACAGAAACAGACCCTTCAATCCAACCCGTCCGTTCTGACCAGACATCCCAATCTCGTCCCACCTCCAGCACCCGGCCTATATCCCTCCAAACCCTTCCAATTCACTTCCCCATGCAGCCTTTTAAGTGTACTCCTCCGGCCTTTATACTCTTCTAAGGTTTCATTCCATCTATCTCGTCTACACCTGACATGTTAGATCCCCCCCAGTGTGGAAACAGGCCCTTCAGCCCAACAAGTACACGCCGACCCTCCAAAGAGTAACCCATCCAGTCCCATTTCCCTCTGGCTAATGCACCGAACACTGTGGTGTGGAGAGTAAGGTGGGTCCTGTGCTGTCAGGTGTTGATTTATATTTGTAGAGTGCCCCAAATGGGGCCTTTTCAAAGAAATAAAGGGAGCTTTACTTCTGATCCAAGGGAGGGAATTTACTCTTGTATCTCACCCTGTGCTGCCCATGTCCTCAGAGAGTTTAATTAGAGACAGTTTTAGGGAGTTTCAGTTTTAAGCACTAGAGGGAGCATCACTCTGTGTCTAATCCTGTACGGTACCTTTCTGGTCCTGGAAGTAACTGTTATGGACAGTGTCGAGAGAGCTTTACCCACTACTCTGTACCTGTCCTGGGAGTGTTTGATGCGGGGGTGGGGGGGGGGGGGGGGAGAGACAGTGTAGAGGGAGCTTTACTCTGTATCTAACCCCGGACTGTCCCTGTCCCTGGGATGGGGGGGGCAGGGGAGAGGG
>NW_025201571.1:3632-4940 GCF_004010195.1 Chiloscyllium plagiosum
CGCCGGCGCCGCCCGGGCAGCTATTCGGCTGCCAGCAGCATCACCAGCGGCTGGACAACGCGCCCGAGATCGTGGTGTCCTGCCGGGGGGAGCGGGGGGGGGGGGACCGTGGGGGTGGTGGTGGTGGGGGGGACCGTGGGGGGGGTGGTGGGGAGCAGCTCTACTGTCACCAGAAACACCCAGCCTACCCCCCCGGGACCGGGGCCGGGACCGGGGCCACCGGACACAGCAGCCGCAGGAAAAACCAGAACATCGGCTACAAGCTCGGCCACCGCCGGGCTCTGTTCGAGAAGAGGAAGAGACTCAGCGACTACGCGCTCATCTTCGGCATGTTTGGCATCGTTGTCATGGTGATCGAAACCGAGCTCTCCTGGGGCATCTACTCCAAGGTGGGGGCCAGGCTGCCTGTCGTGTCTGTGTCTGTGTCTGTGTCTGTGGGTGTGAGGGAGACTGTGTGTCTGTGATTGTCAGGGAGAGACAGAGAGTCGAAACCGAGCTCTCCTGGGGCATCTACTCCAAGGTGGGGGCCAGGCTGCCTGCAGTGTCTGTGTCTGTGTCTGTGGGTGTGAGGGAGACTGTGTGTCAGTGATTGTCAGGGAGAGACAGAGAGACTCTGTGGGTGTGAGGGATACTGTGTGTCTGTGATTGTCAGGGAGTGACAGAGAGACTCTGTGGGTGTGAGGGATACTGTGTGTCTGTGATTGTCAGGGAGAGACAGAGAGACTCTGTGGTTGTGAGGGATACTGTGTGTCTGTGATTGTCAGGGAGAGACAGAGAGACTCTGTGGTTGTGAGGGATACTGTGTGTCTGTGATGAGACTGTGTGTGTTTGTGTGGTTGTGAGGCAGAGAGAGACTTTGGTTGTGAGAGAGACTGTGATTGAGAGACTGATTACATGAGAGAGACTGTGAATGTGTATAACTGTGTGAAGGAGAGAGAAACTGTGAGAGAATCTCTCTGTAAGACTGATTGTGAGTGGTTGAGAGACTGTTGTTTGTGTAACTGAGAGAGACTATGTGTAACTGAGCAACTGAGGGAGAATGTATTTGTGTGAGAGACTGAGACTGCGTTTGTGTGTGACTGAGAGACTGCAAGGGGGACTGCATTTGTGTGTGTGTGACTGAGACTACGAGGTAAACTGTGTGTGTGAGACTGAGAGACTGTGAGGGAGATTGCGTTTGTATGTATTTGTGACTGAGAAACTGAGGGAGACTGTGTCCGTAGTGTGACTGAGAGATTGCGAGGGAGACTGTTTGTGTACGTGTGTGACTGGGAGACTGTGTTTGTGTACGTGTGTGACTGGGAGACT
>NW_025201571.1:6276-7189 GCF_004010195.1 Chiloscyllium plagiosum
TGTGTGTGTGTGTGTGTGTGGGACTGTGAGGGGTCTGGGTTCCTGTGATTGAAAGAGACTGATTGATTGATTCTGAGAGACTGAGTGTGTGTGTGACTATGTCAAGGAGACTGAGGCAGTGTGTGTGACTGTGAAGCTATGTATGTGTGACTGTGTGAGAGTCTGAGTGTGTGAGAGATAGTCAAATGCCTGATCTCTGTGGGAGAAATTGTGCGACAGTGTAGATTTCTCTTAAATCCACTCTATGGGCGAGGGGAGAGGAAATGAACATTAAAAGTGACATCACTATTTTTGACATGTTGTCTTTTCGCCTTTGGGACTGAATTAAACAGAATGGGGTAGCACAGGGAGAGACCATTCAGCCAATCTGTGTGTCAGTCCCTGCCCCTTCACCACCCACCCAATAAGACTGTGTATTATTTTCCCCCTGTAAGTTGTCCACGGGTACAAAATATTTTCCCCCTGTAAGTTGTCCACGGGTACAAAAAGAAATATCCTTCCTATTGCTGCCTCTGTTCCTTCGTCCATCAAGCTATAAATTCCTTACTGCGTCGCCCTGGTTTTGAGTTTCTGACCACCCCCAATAATGTCACTCCTTGGCCTGAGAAGATAACGTTGCTGTTTTGATGCTGATTTTCCTGGGTATTTGCAGCAACATGTTGCAGTTTGCCCGGAGCTGTCTCTCTGCCTTAAAC
Organism: Chiloscyllium plagiosum; assembly: GCF_004010195.1. NCBI lineage: Eukaryota > Metazoa > Chordata > Chondrichthyes > Orectolobiformes > Hemiscylliidae > Chiloscyllium > Chiloscyllium plagiosum. The sequence continues at coordinate 6,972 of NW_025201571.1, forward strand.
CACTGTTCTGGGCGGGCTCCTTGCACCCCACCTTTTCACATTTTATTTGGCCAGTGCTGGAATAACCTGTTGCTTTTTAAAAAAAAATCTCCCCACACCTCGGGAGTGTTTAAGGTGGTTTGGCAAATTGGGGGTTCCCTTTCGGCACACCCGGAGGCCAATTCAACTGAAGTGGGTCTTATAGCCCAGCTTTTATGAAACTGGACTGCGGTGATGGG
>NW_025201572.1:0-706 GCF_004010195.1 Chiloscyllium plagiosum
CCCCTGTCACCGAGCTGCAGCGCACAAATCCCTGTCCCCGATCTGCAGCGCACAATCCCCTGTCTACGAGCTGCAGCGGACAAACCCCTGTCTCCAAGCGGCAGCGCACAACCCCATCACCGAGCTGCAGCGCACACACCCGTCTCCGAGCTGCAGCGCACAAAGCCCTGTCTCCGAGCTGCAGCGCGCAAACCCCTGTCACCGAGCTGCAGCGCACAAACCCCTGTCTCCGAGCTGCAGTGCACAAACCCCTGTAACTGAGGTGCAGCGCACAAACCCCTGTAACTCAGCTGCAGCGCACAACCCCCAGTCACTGAGCTGCAGCGCACAAACCCCTGTCACCGAGCTGCAGCACACAAACCCCTCTCTCCGAGGAGCAGGGCAAAAACCCCTGTCTCCGAGGGGCAGGGCAAAAACCCCTGTCTCCCTGGTGCAGGGCACAAACCCGGGTAATCGAGCTGCAGCGCACAAACCCCTGTCACCGAGCTGCAGCGCACAAACCCCTCTCTCCGAGGAGCAGGGCAAAAACCCCTGTCTCCGAGGGGCAGGGCAAAAACCCCTGTCTCCCTGGTGCAGGGCACAAACCCGGGTAATCGAGCTGCAGCGCACAAACCCCTGTCTGTGAGCTGCAGCGCACAAACCCCTGTCTGTGAGCTGCAGCGCACAAACCCCTGTCTGTGAGCTGCAGCGCACAAACCCCTGTCAC
>NW_025201572.1:6017-7190 GCF_004010195.1 Chiloscyllium plagiosum
CTGCAGCGCACAAACCCCTGTCTCCGAGCTGCAGCGCACAAACCCCTGTCTCCGAGCTACAGCGCACAAACCCCTGTCTCCGAGCTACAGCGCACAAACCCCTGTCTCCGAGCTGCAGCGTACAAACCCCTGTCACCGAGCTACAGCACACAAACCCCTGTCACCGAGCTACAGCACACAAACCCCTGTCTATAAGCTGCAGCGCACAAACCCCTGTCTCCGAGCTGCAGCGCACAAACCCCTGTCTCCGAGCTGCAGCGCACAAACCCCTGTCACCGAGCTGCGGTGCTCCAACCCCTGTCACCGAGTTGCAGCGCACAAACCCCTGTCTCCGAGCTGCAGCACATGAACCCCTGTCTCCGAGGTGCAGCGCACAAACCCCTGTCTCCGAGCTGCAGCGCATGAACCCCTGTCTCCGAGCTGCGCGCACAAACCCCTGTCTCCGAGCTGCAGCGCACAAACCCCTGTCTACGAGCTGTAGCGCACAAACCCCTGTCTACGAGCTGCAGCGCACAAACCCCTGTCTCTGAGCTGCAGCGCACAAACCCCTGTCTCCGAGCTGCAGCACATGAACCCCTGTCTCCGAGCTGCAGCACATGAACCCCTGTCTCCGAGCTGCAGCGCATGAACCCCTGTCTCCGAGCTGCGCGCACAAACGCCTGTAACCGAGCTGCAGCGCACAAACCCCTGTCTCTGAGGTGCAGTGCACAAACCCCTGTCTCTGAGGTGCAGTGCACAAACCCCTGTCTCTGAGGTGCAGTGCACAAATCCCCGTCTCTGAGGTGCAGTGCACAAACCCCTGTCACCGAGCTGCAGCATACAAATCGCTGTCTCTGAGCTGCAGCACATGAACCCCTGTCTCCGAGCTGCAGCGCATGAACCCCTGTCTCCGAGCTGCAGCGCATGAACCCCTGTCTTCGAGCTGCGCGCACAAACACCTGAAATTGAGCTGCAGCGCACATACCCATGTAACTGAGCTGCAGCGCACAAACCCCTGTCTCCAAGCTGCAGCGCACAAATGCCTGTAACCGAGCTGCAGCGCACAAACCACTGTCTCTGAGCTGCAGCGCACAAACCCCTGTCTCCGAGCTGCAATGCACAAACCCCTGAAATTGAGATGCAGCGCACATACCCGTGTAACTGATCTGCAGCGCACAAACCCATGTCTCCGAG
>NW_025201573.1:0-595 GCF_004010195.1 Chiloscyllium plagiosum
TCACTGTCGAGGAAAGTGCCTGCGTGTCTGCCTCTGTGTGTGAACATGAGAATACGTTCCTCAAAGGTGTTGTAATCCAGTATGACCATGTCAACCGTCAGTACCATTGTTGTGTCATTTAAGCTCACAGAGCGAATCTCTTTGACATTTTCCCTCGAAAGTCAGAACACTCAAAGTTATGGGGCAAATGCTGCAAACTAGGATGAGAATAGATGGACGTCTGATAACCTGGTCTGTACGATGGACGGATGTCCCTTCACTGTCCCGCCCCAACCCCACTCTCCCACGCTTTAAAAACTCGAGGACAGAGAGAGAAATTGACCTGACGAGAAAATCTCTTCACAATCTTCCATCACCTTTTTTATTGTCCCTTTTCCGACGAATTTTGCAAATTACTCACCATGCTTTTTATCTTCTCACCTAAATCATTTATTTAAATAAAAAAATGAATGTGGGCTCAGCATCGATCCTTGTGGGACACCATCGGTAATACTCTTCCAGTCTGAAAGCTACTTTCCACAGCTAAACCCAGCCTCCTGCTGTTAATCTAATTTTATATCGAATTGGAAATCTCACCTTGAACTCTCTGTGATCT
>NW_025201573.1:619-3774 GCF_004010195.1 Chiloscyllium plagiosum
CTCGAAAACTCAGCCATGTTTGTGAGATCCAACTTCCCTCGCGCAAAAACATTCAGGTTATTCCCATTTATTCCTTGTATTTCCAAATGCATTTAAATCCTATCGTTAATAATTGCATCCAACAAGTTACTTAAGACCACTGTCAGAAACACAGGTCTATCGTTTCCAGGATTCTCCATCTAACCCTTTCTTAACAAATGCACAAAATTAGACACTCCCCATTTTTTCGGCGCCTCACTCATAGTAATACCTTACACAATTATTTCTACGAAAGGCCCAACAGTTTCATTCCCTAACTTGCCAAAACGTTCCGGGATACATGAGATCAAATCCCAGAGAAATATCCATCTTCATATTTTCCAAGTCCTCCAGCACTTGCCCTTTACAATGGAAACGACTTTATAAACATCAATATATAGTTGTAGGGTCCATTTCGTTCTCCACGAAGTGAACATTATATATCTCTCCATCTGCTGAGGTTAAAAACAAAAGTGAGCTCTTTCATCTTAAAGTGGTCCTATTTCGTCTCTAGTTCTTAATGTACTTATGGAATCTCTTTAGATTATATCCTTAACTTTACGTGCTAAGGCGATCTGACATTCTCGCTTGACCTTTATGATGTCCACTTTAAGAATGCCCTCCTTATATCGTTCAACAGATTCAATTGAAATCATATGTTTATATGGAAATTGTGTCCTTTTTTAAAAAAAGAAATTCATATGACAAATGCCTTAATCCCTGCGATCAACCTTGTCCTAATATATAACCTACAATGTGGAAACAGGCCATTCGGCCCAGGAAGATTCCTTTAATCCTGCAACGGACATCACACCCAAATTTTCATCTCTACCCAATTCCTGTAACTCTGCATTCCCCATGGCTAAAGAAGGTCACCGACGCATCTTGAGTCTGGGGAGGAAATCCAGGCAGAAATGGAGAGGATGCGGAATCACCAAACACACCGTCGTCTAAAGTAGACGTTGCCCATTATTGAGCAGTTTGTCACACTGCACCTCGCCAAAAGCCTTTTGGAAATTCCAGCTGGTCACCTCTACAGGGTAGACTTCGTCTTACTTGCTCATTACCTTCTCTCAGATGTCTAATATATTTCTCAGACATTATTTACCATTGAGAACCTGTGCTGATGCTTCAAGTACTCGGTAAACCCAACCTTCCAATGACATTTGATAATAAATTTAATACAAAGCTGATTTATTTGATTTTTATCCAGAATATCAAAACTTTGCTTTCAGATCTGAAGATGATGAACAACAAGGTTAAATCGCTATTGAGATATGTAATCTCTGCACTGTCTCAGCAGGGTCGATGAGTGAGTGAATTCTTTCCCTGAGTGGGATCCCTCTTTTGTCTCAGCAGGGTCGATGAGTGAGCTAACTGTGTTTCTCACATGGAGCAAGTAAATGCTTTCTGCCTACTGCAAACTGGCTGGTGTACTGAGAGTTGAGATGAACGTTTGAACCTATTCCTAGAATAACTACACTTGAAATGTCTTGCACATTGTGAAAATGTCGAAGGGACATCAGTTCTACAGAGACTGTTAAGCACATCCCACAAACTATACATTTAATATGTCTATCTTCAATGTGAAGACGTTAATGATAACTGCCCCCTGGAACTTTTAGAGTGAATAATGTATTTCCACAGTGTGAACTCGTTGATGACACGTTCGTCTCCAGGAACTTGTGCAGCACTTCCTGCAGTCAGGGCATTTAGAAAGACACGTTAATATTGTGAGAAATGTGATGAGCCATCCGGTCACTCGGACTTTTACAGCAGGTCCCATTTTTGGAAACAAAGATGTCTCTCCTCCCGGGTGAGCACGTAGATCAGACGTCACGTATCCAGAATTCTTAAAGGTCACTCATTCATGTGAGCATATTTCTCAGAGATGAAGCACACGGAGGTTTGACAACATTTTCCAAAGTCTGGCGAGATGAAAGGTGTCTAATTAGTATGAGCGTTGTGCTGGACGTTTTGAAGCATTTTCGGCAGTCCAGACTTTGAAATGGTTTCTCCTCAGTTTGAACGAGAAGGTGCTGCAGAAGGTCAGCGACAGAGTGAATCCCTTTCCACACTCTGAGCAGTTGAATCGCTTTTTCCTGCAATCTTTGTCTCCATGGGAATTCAGCTCAGACAAGGAAATGAATACGCACATTTCCATAGACTTTCCTTAGTATGACTGCATTTGTGGTCTGTGAGCTCTGATGATAGGGAGAACTATTGTCCACACACACAATAAGAAAACGATTTCTCTTTCACTGTAACCAGAGGGTTTTTTCCCTTTCATGTTCTCTATCTGATCAAATTCTACTTGTGATAAAATGTGCGACTTTATCAGATCACGGCGGAGAGATTGGTTTGTAAATCTTCCCCTTCTAATATCCTGCGAACTTGATGTTATCCAAAAATGAGAGTGGGAAAGCAACTTTCACAAGACTCTGGATACTTTCTAAGATATGGTCTGAGGGTGAGGGATTTTCGACACTTAGAATGTGACCAGAATTTCGTCACAATCTTTCATGCACACAGTATCAACCACAGAGAACAAATAGATCTGCAGGTGATATAAACACGATCACCTCCCTGTTCCTTCCAGGTCAAACGCTGTCCCGCCTTGTCTGACATGCAGTTCTGTTGGAGCAGACGTTTCTCACAATTGCATCATGGCAAAGCTGAGGCCTCTGTCTTCAGTCCCGAAATCAAAATCCACTGCCTCGCTCCTGAGTCGAAACTGTGCTGCTGGAAAAGCACAGCAGGTCAGGCAGCATTCAAGGAGTAGGAGAATCGACGTTTCAGGCAAGAGTCATCATCAGGAAATAAGCTTGTAAACCGAGGGGGTAGAGAGACAAATTGGATTGGATGGGGCTGGGGCAAGGTAGCTGAGAGTGCGACAGGTGGCTGAAGGTGGGTCTGGTGGTGATTGGTCGCAGAGCAGTGCGGAGCGGATAGGTGGGAAGGAAGATTGATACATAGGACAGTTCATGAGAGCAATGGAAGCCCAGGACCTGCATGAACTTGGCTGATTGGGAGGGACAGTTGAAGTGTTCGGCCACGGGTCAGTGATATTGTTTGTTACGGTTGTCTGAGGGTGTTTTCTGAAGCGAACTGTAATTAGGTATCCTGTTTCTGCAATA
>NW_025201573.1:3960-7190 GCF_004010195.1 Chiloscyllium plagiosum
GTGCGTGGAGAAAATGCCTCGCCACTGACTCAATCTTCTCCCTCGCAACTGTCTGAGTCTGAACGAGTCACGTCATAACAATAGTGACATCCTTCACCGCGTTTTATGCTTTCAACCACATATCGCCATCGTCACCATGTCAACCTACTTGCACCTCATTAACATCATTAACTCTTCCACGTCTCCGCTCTTCTGCAGCTCAAACTCTCATCCATTCGTTTGGATTAAACGGTGGTAACACACTTCCATCCGTCCTCTCAAATTCCCCCTCTGCTCTGGCCCAACTCCCTCTGCCTCTATTCAAGGGTGTACTTGCCATCTGTTCAGTGTTCCATTGTTCCTGACCTGATTGATATTTTTACCACTGCACGTTTTCCCAAACGTGCACTGCGACCTTCGCAGCTTTATCTTTCCACACGGGCTGCCACATGCTGGAAGGGCCGGGATTGCGGGTTATTCACCCAAAGATGTCGTCCTGAGAACTTTCAACAACTCTGCTGCACGTGGGAGTATTAACAACAAGGGTCGTTCACCCATTATAGGGCAGCTAAATTCCAACGTTTTTATCATTTCTGAAAATCTCTTGACTGTCTTCGCTCTGTCTGTCACTGTCATGTCCTCCAGCCCACTCAAGAGCAATTAGTGTTGTTCAATAAATGCCAACCCAGCCAGTGAACATGACAACCAAGGTTTTGTTTTAAAACGCACTCTCAGATACCTGCATAGCCTGCAATTCCAACCTCCGCAGTATGTTCTATTTGAACTGTTCCACGTTTGGTGCCAAAGCTTCATCTACCAAGGTCATAAATTCAGAAATCTCTTCACTTCGTAAATCGCACAATGCTATAGGAAATGAATTAGTCAACAACGGAAGAAGAAAAGCTGTATTTTTTGTTGCAATGAAGGGCAATTAATTGCTTTCAATACTACATCGTGCCTTTCACATCATGGAAACTTCAAAGCTGTTCCTCTGGAGGGAGTTTGAACAAATTTTGATCCCAGTCACATTATGAGATATTGGGAAGCTGACAAAGTGTTATATCAAACAAGTGATCAAAGGAATGGGTTTCAAGTCGTATTTTAAAACAGAAAACGAAGCTTGCATCACGAACCTCGGACGGCGGAATTTGCTGCGCTAGAGTTCATCATTTTCTGCTAGTCAGAAAAAACGCTTTCTTTGCGGGTGGCTCCACAGCTCAGAGGCAAGAGTATTGGTCTTATCAACCATTGGTCATGTGCTCGAATCTCGCTTGGGCCTTGCTGAATTTGGTTGCAACTGTTGCAACAGATATTCGCAGAAGCATTTTCCGTGTTGGTTGGAATTATTTCTGAGGGAACATCGTGAAGTGATTTTCCCCATGTACCAGGCCACATTTGCTAGACTTTCGAACTCCACATCTGTGTTTCTACTTCGAGGAACATAAGGACGACAAGCATCTGATGCCAAGATTGCTCTAGTTCAGCCGGAAGAACAACGTGATACAGTCGAAGCAGTAAAGTAACGGTGAAATAGTGGGGGAGGAAAACATACAGCGAAGCGGCTGAATGCTTCCATTCCTTCTGTAGAGGTAGGAATCTGCTGGAATCCAAATGAAGCAGGTAGGAGGCTGGAAGAGCACAGATAGCCAGACTACCTCAACAGGTGGAGAATTCAACGATTAGCATGTACCAATTATTCACGACTGTGCCAGTCCTCGAAGGACAGTCGCCTGCCGGTTTACCCCTTTGCTTATGCAAACAGAATCGGGTTTTAAAGCCCGAAGTGAAGAAAGAAGAGGCAAACAGTTCAATTCCTCATTTTCTGATGTTGGCCTCTCCTAAGGCCTTTGTCATTCTCACAAGCTGTGTCTGTATATTTCCTTCTTTGGTTGAAAATGCGGTTCAGTTCTGCCGCAGCTCATGATCAAATTTAATGGAATCTGACTTCAGTCTCATTCGCTTCTTCATTTGAGATTAAACCTTTGCAGGGAACGTCTCTTTGAGATTAACACTTCAGAAGTCAGGCTGCGGGCTACTGGAAGCTGGAAATGAGAATGGATGGATGTTTGATGGACTGGCATTGATATAATGCATTATTCTGTGCTGTAAAAGCTCGGTGTCACGAATAGTGTTTTGGAAGAAACGTCTCATCGCAGGAAAAAAAACTATGCTGTTAAAAGAAGATGCAATTGCACCTGCCGTCATAAATGTCAGCTAGTGGTTACAATTCAGCACTATCACCGCTGTGGTTTGGTTTCAATGCCTGGTCAGGGAAGCAGGATTATTGTTCCTGATAAGGACAACAACAAAAGTGGAGAATCTTTGACAGGAAACGCATTTTACACTCGTCCGCATGTGCCTTGAAATATTGCTGCAGGGCCGCAAGGTGACTCACTGGTTAGCACTGCTGCCTCACAGAGCCTGAGACATGGCATGAATCCAAATGGGTCGACTGTCAGTAAGGTGCCTTATTCAGGAACAAATGAAGAGTAATAAAGTAACGAATTGTTCTGTGAGGTTTAATCCCTGGAGGATCGTTGTGAATTTGTTGCATCAAATGGCCAGTTTCTTAACTGTCGGCATTCTATGATACCTTACTGTGTTGTATTAGCACATGTTCAGAGAGGGGAGAAAAGTGATGAAAAACAGTCATTTCCCAGTCAGTGGTTGATCCATTGTGTGACAACCAACCGATTCACCTGTGACTCAACTAGCTTCCATCTTCCCTATACTGGTAATGACAGTATACACCATTCGAGCGGGTTTTCATGTGTTGCATTGGAACAGCATTCTTTCTCAAGATGGACTTCCCTGGTATATAAAAGAGATGGATGCCGATGACTGGAATCAAAAGACATCAGGAAGAATGGACAGTGTCTACTGGGAAACAAAGAAGAATGGAAAGGAAGCCAACGAAGTACTGGGGCATAACGCCATTAGAAAAGACAAGGCGGGGTTTCATGTGGCGTGAAACCAGGTAAAACTGAGTTGCGTCCATATGGAAGTTTCCCTGATGATGTGAATTTGCTGAGAGTAAACAGGAGGGAAAATCCTTCATTCAGATAGATCTATAACTAGACTTTCGAACTTCAAAACCAGCGATGAATGATAAGGAAAAGTTTGGAGCACTATTTTTTCATTCTACAGTAATTGAAATCGAAAATGATTATTTTTCAGGAAAAATGTGTCAGAAGCTGATTCTAAAGTATTTGTAAAACTGCGTGCAGAAACATAATGAGTGAATTTCACCA
>NW_025201574.1:0-4301 GCF_004010195.1 Chiloscyllium plagiosum
GGCCGGGGACATTGTGTCAGCCACTTCAAGGACATGAATCTCCTTCACAATTACACTCCCTAACATTTTAACTTTAATATTTCACACCACAACGCCTGGAAACACCTTCCTAGTTTGGCACAGACAATGATTTGAATCTTATTATAGTTTGGTCAAGTTTCATTTTGGTCGGGTTTCATGGATAGAATATCCCTGCAAAACTAAATTAATTTATTAACGATACCAACTCAAATCTGTCTCATGATCTACCTTCCGTGGCCCGAAGGTACTCCTTTAATCTGACAGTCACCCGATTGTTTTTCATTCAAACACGTCTCTAAAAACTGTCCACTGCCTGGATTTTGCAGAATAGGCTGGCCTCCCTGTTGCAGCAGCCATCTTTAAGATGTCATTATACTGTTGTCTTCTCCATCCAAAACTGCCCTGGACATGGCAGAGGGGAGAAAACTAGGGCCACACTTTGTGGACAAGTCCCTGAGGTTCTGCTGGATGGCCTGGTGCAGGAGAGGGACATTATCTTGCTCCAGGAATGGCAGGGGAGGCGATGACAACAGACACTGCCAGCTTGGTCCGAGGTTGACCTAAGGGTCAGTGAGGTGCCAGCCTTCTGGGTCAATGCTCTACAGAGTGGACGGTGGTCAGTGACCTCCACTGCAACAGACTAAGTGCCACCATCGACAATTTGCGAACTCGCACTCACTCTATTTCTTTTACTGCACCAACCTCCCACAAAGACTCATGTTCTCCCATTCCCACTGCATGCAGCCCCTTCTCTCGTTATGTCTCTAACCTATTCGCTGTCCCTGCCCCGAACTCTGCCTGATGCCTGTGCTCAGAGAAAGTGAGGACTGCAGATGCTGGTGATCAAAGTCGTAAACTGTGGTGCCGAAAAAGCACAGCCGGTCAGTCAGCTTCCGAGGAGCAGGAGAGTTGACATTTCAACGATAGGTTCATCATGAGTAATGTGGTGGAAGTCCAAGCGGCTGAAAGATAAATGGAAGGGAGATGGGGCTCGGGTGAAGATAGCTGGAAAGGGAAATTTAGATAGATGTGGGGATCATGGTGATAGGTTGGAAAGTAGTACAACCGATGTGGGAATGAACATGGATAGGTTGGACAGTTCATGAGGGTGATGCTAACTTGGACGTTTTGATCCGGGATTGAAAGTTGGGGAAATTCGATTCCCCGCTTACTCATCTATGTCTCACTTAGCCCTTAAACATTGTCATTTACCTTCTCCTCTATCAGCGCTCTCCAGGCACTTTCACATTCTGGAACAGAAACATAAACTCGCTCCTCATATCTGCTAGAATCTTTCCCCCTTTTACTTGTGGCTCCTCGTAGTTTGATATTTGTACTCTCATTAAAAGGGTAAATGGTTATCAGGTAGCTCCATAACCATTGATGTTCCATTTAAAGCAAACGAAGTTTGTCCAATTTCTTCTCAGGGCTTACATTCTGCAAACCAGACAACATCTTTGTAAACGTTTTTCAAATTGTCTCCAACATCTCGGAGATTGTTTTACTGATCTGGCAACAGTCCTGTCCACAATATTCCAAATGTGGCCGAAATAAAGTTTTATGCAGCTGCAACACGTAAGACTCAGGAACTGAAATTTCTTGGGTTAACTCTGTTGCCCTTCTTCAACAAACAAGCAACATTAGCTGTGCTCCAGTTCTCTGGAACATCTCCTGCGACTGAAGAGACAGCAAAGCGTTTGCACAGGGCCCCAGCAATTTACACCCGCTTTTCCGTCAGTATTCTTGGATTTACCCATCATATCCCAGAGACGTGTCTACCTTAATGCTTTTCAAATCATCTCGCACATTCTAATTTTTTTTAACATCGAAATGTTCTGGAATATAAACATGTCCTTCTCTTGACTTAGTACCAAAGCATCCTTTGCCTTTGTGACTATCGATGCCAAGTGCTCCTTAAGGACTTAACCCACTTACTCCAGCTCGACGCATTAATTCCATCCTCTGTTATTCAATGGACCTACTCTTTCCCTGATTACCCTATTAAAACTGATAAACCGGTTCGGGATTTTCCTTAATTCTGTTTGCTGAAGACATTGTATTGTGCCTTTTAGCTCTCCGAACTGCTTGTTTACATTTTTCCAGTTTTTGTTTTAAGATTTTTTGCGGCCTCCTACCTACTGCCTTCATTTTCCAAACTCTTAGATGTGCTTGCTTTTTCTTTTTGACTGAGCTCACAATTTCTCTGGTCATCAAATGTTCCCAAATTTGCCATTCTTACCAACCTGTTTCGAATGCTCGATTTCATATTCCTAAATGCAACAACATCGAGAAGTGTCTGAAGGGCTTCTCAGACAATTCTCCCAGATTCTCCCAGTAGTAGACTCACCTAGTTTCAGAGCATTTAAATGGTCATTGCAAAAATCCTATGGATGAAAACAGAATGGTGTAGGATAGATATTTTTCAGATTGAATCCACTGGTCGGTGCAACATCGAGGCCCGATGAGCCAGTACGAAGCTCTAGTATTCTATGTTCTGTGCTGTATTCATCACTATAGCCCACGTGGGGAGGTCCCTTTTACCTTCAATTCAAATAAAAACAAATATACAAACCTTTTACATCTACATGTGGTTTCTATTGTTTGCTTCATATGTTCCTTATAAAGCCTAATTTTGTTCTCTGTGTTGGAAATAAATTTGCTGAAGACAACTTGTTGTTTTCTTGCCAGCATCATCTCAATCACACAGTTTGCTTCCCTATTTCATTTTCGATTTCACCGCTCCACATTCCACACACCCCTCAGCTTTCTGTTGCATTGAGCACCCACTGCATGATGTAAGCTTTGCTGTTCTCTCTCTGTATATTACGAGACTTCCAGTGAGCACTGCATTTGGCAGCCAGGCCATTTTTCCTTTGTCAGAACACATATTCTTGGATCCCCTTCAATTTCCTCTCAGAATGCCTGCCACTGCACTGATTCTGATTTATCTGTTCATCTTATTTCCTGTTTACTTGAACGAAATCACGGTTCGGCTTAATAAAATTAGACAGAACCATACAAAGACTCCAACTCTTAGTCCAGCTTTGTCCTTCACCATACTTACATGTGAATCAAATTAATTAGATCAATATTCCCTTAATATTGTATTTTACCTTCAAGATGGCAGTGCTAATAAGCGTGGAATGTACCGCATTAGGTGTGTCATGAGACTCACACATTCTGCTGAGTGAAGGTGTTGGAGGGAGGATTGTGGATGCGGACCATTCATGTGGGCTGCTTCGCCTTCAATTGTTCAAACTGTTTCAGTACTGCTGGAGCTGAATTCCTTCAGACAGGTGGAGATTATACCACCATATTCCTGACTTCAGTCGCGGTGATAACGGAGGCTTTGGAAAGACAAGCGAAATGTTACTGGCTGCAGGATTCATATCTTCTGATCTGATGTTCTATCCATAACAGTTGTATAGTCTTGGATAAACATGAGAATGTTCATATCATTGGATTCAGCAATGGTAATGGATGTTGAATGGCGAATATGAGTGGTTTATGATGGTCATTTCTAGATATTCGTGTGCACAAATGTTACTTGTCACATGACAGCCTAAGCCTGACTGCTGTCCAAGTCTTGCTGCTGCTTGGCTGATTTTGTGATCTGAGGCGTTGAGAATTATAAACTCATGAGCAAACATCCCTTCATCTGAGCGAATGAAGGAGCGACCTTGCAGATAGCTGGTTTTGCAAAGTACCTGATGCCTTTGTTCTTTCAGATGGTGGTGGGTTTAGAAGGTGTTGGTGCAATCAATCTTATAGATGGTGTACACGACTACCACTGAGTTGCTCACTGCCGAACACCTGGTTCTTGAAGATTAGATTAGAGTGGTGCTGGAAAAGCACAGCAGGTCAGGTAGCATCCGAGGAGCAAGACAATTTTGCCCGAAACGGGGATTTTCCTGCTCCTGGGATGCTGCCTGACCTGCTGTGCTTTTTCAGCACCACTCTTATCTGAACTCTGGCTTCCAGCATCTGCAGTCCTCTCTTTTACCTCCTGGGTCTTGAAGACAATATTATTTATATGGTGATGCCACGGCAATTTCTGACCTTGATTTTTAGAGTAATTAGTCTCAGTGCCCCTTTGGAATTTCGCTGTTTTTTAACGAAGCTTGCAATGGGGTCAGGAGCTGAGTGGGCTTGATGGGACACTAACTGAACATCAGTGACCAGGTTATTGCTGATCGATCACATTATTGCTAACATCTTCCTTCACATTTAAATGGTACACCATCCACCGATGGGTCAATGACTCGCTGCAATGCAAGTGC
>NW_025201574.1:6241-7190 GCF_004010195.1 Chiloscyllium plagiosum
ATGAATGTGACGGATATCTGCAGCATTTGGTAATTACGTTGTCTCCTTCATAAAACATATCTAGTGTATGTCAGTTTCACAACATCAGAATTGAAGTAGGATTGTGGAACTCTATTGTTATCAGCATGGTCCGAACCCAAACTCGTTGTGTGCGACTGAACTGGAAATGTCTGTGTAGTATTATTGTTCTGATAATTAAAAGCAAAGTCTCTTTACACAAGATCCCTAATTTTGAATTGTTCAATAGACACCAATATCACCCATTTATTCGGTTTACGTTTATGACTCAATATGATGAAAATAGTGCACAAATGACAGTAAGCAGTTTTGAAATGAGTCACGTTACGACACCCAAGAACTAATTAGTGTTAAGTGTCCTCTATATTGAAAAATAAATTTGCTGAAGGTTGCTTTTTGTTGCTTGCCATCATCATTTCACTCACGCTGTTTGTTTTCTCATTTCTTTTTGGATTTCATCCCTCCACATTTCTCACACCGCTCAGCTTTCTGTTGCATTGAGTTCCCACTGTCTGATATAAGCTTTTCGGTTCTCTCTCTGTCTTTATGGACATCCGGTGAGCTCTGGGTTCAGCCGCACGACAAGTTTTACTTTGTGGGAACAGATTTTCTGGGAACAAATTTAATCCCTTCTCAGAATGCCTGCCACTGCTCTTATTCTGATTGATCTTCTCGTTCTTGTTTCCTTTTCCCTTGAATAAAATCTCATTTCAGCTTGATGAAATTAGGCAGGTCCATACTAAGACTCCTTTTCTTGTTCTACATTTGTCCCTTAAAATCTTTAAGTTCGAATCAAATTACATTGATCACTATTCCCTAAATACTGTACTTTACCTTCCAGATGGCAGTGGTAATGAGCGTGGAACGTGCTGCATAGGAAATGCCATGGCACTCACATCTGTTGCTGAGTGACGGTAGTTGAGGGAGGGAG
>NW_025201575.1:0-7190 GCF_004010195.1 Chiloscyllium plagiosum
TGATGTCCTCGCTCCTGGTCACTAATGTCCCTGCTCCTGGTCACTGATGTCCCTGCTCCTGGTCACTGATGTCCTCGCTCCTGGTCACTAATGTCCTCGCTCCTGGTCATTAATGTCCTCGCTCCTGGTCACTGCTGTCCCTGCTCCTGGTCACTAATGTCCTCGCTCCTGGTCACTGATGTCCCCACTCCTGGTCACTGATGTCCTCGCTCCTGGTCACTGATGTCCCTGCTCCTGGTCACTAATGTCCTCCCTCTTGGTCACTAATGTCCTCGCTCCTGGTCAATGATGTCCCTGCTCCTGGTCACTAATGACCTCCCTCCTTGTCACTAATGTCCTCGCTCCTGGTCACTAATGTCCTCCCTCCTGGTCACTAATGTCCTCGCTCCTGGTCACTAATGTCCCTACCCCTGGTCACTGACGTCCTTGCTCCTGGTCACTAATGTCCCTGCTCCTGGTCACTAATGTTCCTGCTCCTGGTCACTGATGTCCTTGCTCCTGGTCACAGATGTCCCTGCTCCTGGTCACTGATGTCCTCGCTCCTGGTCACTGATGTCCCTGCTCTTGGTCACTGACGTCACCACTCCTGGTCACTGATGTCCCTGCTCCTGGTCACTAATGTCCCTGCTCCTGGTCACTGATGTCCTTGCTCCTGTTCACAGATGTCCCTGCTCCTGGTCACTGATGTCCTCGCTCCTCGTCACGTCCCCGCTCCTGGTCACTAACGTCCTCGCTCCTGGTCTCTAATGTCCCTGCTCCTGGTCACTAAAGTCCTCGCTCCTGGTCACTAATGTCCTCGCTCCTGGTCGCTAATGTCCCTGCTCCTGCTCACTAAAGTCCTCGCTCCTGGTCACTTATGTCCCTGCTCCTGGTCACTGATGTCCCTGCTCTTGGTCACTGACGTCACCACTCCTGGTCACTGATGTCCCTGCTCCTGGTCACTAATGTCCTCGCTGCAGGTCACTGACTTTCCCACTCCTGGTCACTGATGTCCTCACTCCTGGTCACTAATGTGCTCGCTTCTGGTCACTGATGTCCCCGTTCCTGGTCACTAATGTCCTCGCTCCTGGTCACTGATGTCCCCGCTCCTGGTCACTGATGTCCTCGCTCCTGGTCACTGATGTCCCTGCTCCTGGTCACTAATGTCCTCCCTCCTGGTCACTGATGTCCCTGCTCCTGGTCACGAATGTCCTCGCTCCTGGTCACTAATGTCCTCCCTCCTGGTCACTAATGTCCTCGCTCCTCGTCACTAATGTTCCTGCCCCTGGTCAATGACGTCCTCGCTCCTGGTCACTAATGTCCTCACTCCTGGTCGCTAATGTCCCTGCTCCTGGTCACTAATGTCCCCTCTTCTGGTCACTGATGTCCTCGCTCCTGGTCACTAATGTCCCTGCTCCTGGTCACTGACGTCACCGCTCCTGGTCACTGATGTCCCGCTCCTAGTCACTGATCTCCTTGCTCCTGGTCACTACGTCTTTGCTCCTTGTCACTGACGTCCTCGCTCCTGGTCACTAATGTCCCTGCTCCTGGTCACTGATGTCCCCTCTTCTGGTCACTGATGTCCTCGCTCCTGGTCACTAATGTCCCAGCTCCTGGTCACTGATGTCCCTGCCTCTGGTCACTAATGTCCCTGCTCCTGGTCACTGATGTCCCCGCTCCTGGTCACTAATGTCCCTGCTCCTGGTCACTGACGTCCTCGCTCCTGGTCACTGATGCCCCTGCTCCTTGTCACTGACGTCCTCGCTCCTGGTCACTAATGTCCCAGCTCCTGGTCACTGATGTCCCTGCCCCTGGTCACTAATGTCCCTGCTCCTGATCACAGATGTCCCTGCTCCTGGTCACTGATGTCCACGCTCCTGGTCACTGACGCCCTCGCTCCTGGTCACTAATGTCCCTGCTCCTGGTCACTGATGTCCTTGCTCCTGGTCACAGATGTCCCTGCTCCTGGTCACTGATGTCCTCGCTCCTGGTCACTAATGTCCTCGCTCCTGGTCATTAATATCCTCGCTCCTGGTCACTGATGTCCTCGCTCCTGGTCACTAATGTCCTCGCTCCTGGTCACTGATGTCCCTGCTCCTGGTCACTGATGTCCTCGCTCCTGGTCACTGATGTCCCTGCTCCTGGTCACTGATGTCCTCGCTCCTGGTCACTGATGTCCCTGCTCCTGGTCACTAACGTCCTCCCTCTTGGTCACTAATGTCCTCGCTCCTGGTCACTGATGTCCCTGCTCCTGGTCACTAATGACCTCCCTCCTGGTCACTAATGTCCTCGCTCCTGGTCACTAATGTCCTCCCTCCTGGTCACTAATGTCCCTGCTCCTGGTCACTAATGTTCCTGCTCCTGGTCACTGACGTCCCCGCTCCAGGTCACTAATGTCCTCGCTCCTGGTCACTAATGTCCCTGCTCCTAGTCACTAATGTTCCTGCTCCTGGTCACTGATGTCCTTGCTCCTGTTCACAGATGTCCCTGCTCCTGGTCACTGATGTCCTCGCTCCTCGTCAAGACCCCGCTCCTGGTCACTAACGTCCTCGCTCCTGGTCGCTAATGTCCCTGCACCTGGTCACTAAAGTCCTCGCTCCTAGTCACTAATGTCCTTGCTCCTGGTCACTGATGTCCCTGCTCCTGGTCACTAAAGTCCTCGCTCCTGGTCACTAATGTCCTCGCTCCTGGTCTCTAATGTCCCTGGTCCTGGTCACTAAAGTCCTCGCTCCTGGTCACTAAGGTCCTCGATCCTGGTCGCTCATATCCCTGCTCCTGGTCACTAAAGTTCTCGCTCCTGGTCACTTATGTCCCTGCTCCTGGTCACTGATGTCCCTGCTCTTGGTCACTGACGTCACCACTCCTGGTCACTGATGTCCCTGCTCCTGGTCACTAATGTCCCTGCTCCTGGTCACTAATGTCCCTGCTCCTGGTAACTGATGTCCCTGCTCTTGGTCACTGACGTCACCACTCCTGGTCACTGATGTCCCTGCTCCTGGTCACTAATGTCCTCGCTGCAGGTCACTGACGTTCCCACTCCTGGTCACTGATGTCCTCACTCCTGGTCACTAATGTGCTCGCTCCTGGTCACTGATGTCCCCGTTCCTAGTCACGAATGTCCTCGCTCCTGGTCACTGATGTCCCCGCTCCTGGTCACTGATGTCCTCGCTCCTGGTCACTGATGTCCCTGCTCCTGGTCACTAATGTCCTCGCTCCTGGTCACTAATGTCCCTGCTCCTGGTCACTGATGTCACCGCTCCTGGTCACTGATGTCCCGCCCCTAGTCACTGATCTCCTTGCTCCTGGTCACTACGTCTTTGCTCCTTGTCACTGACGTCCTCGCTCCTGGTCACTGATGTCCCCTCTTCTGGTCACTGATGTCCTCGCTCCTGGTCACTAATGTCCCTGCTCCTGGTCACTGATGTCCCCGCTCCTGGTCACTGACGTCCCCTCTTCTGGTCACTGATGTCCTTGCTCCTGGTCACTAATGTCCCTGCCCCTGGTCACTAATGTCCTCGCTCCTGGTCACTGATGTCCTCGCTCCTGGTCACTGATGTCCCTGCCCCTAGTCACTAATGTCCCTGCTCCTGGTCACTGATGTCCCTGCTCCTGGTCACTGATATCCCCGCTCCTGGTCACTGATGTCCCCGCTCCTGGTCACTGATGTCCTCGCTCCAGGTCACTAATGTCCCTGCTCCTGGTCACTAATGTCCTCGCTCCTGGTCACTGATGTCCTCGCTCCTAGTCTCTAATGTCCCTGCTCCTTGTCACTGATGTCCTCGCTCCTGGTCACTGACGTCCTCGCTCCTGGTCACTGATGCCCCTGCTCCTAGTCACTGATGCCCCTGCTCCTGGTCACTGATGTCCCTGCTCCTGGTCACTGACGTCCTCGCTCCTGGTCACTAATGTCCTCGCTCCTGGTCACTGATGTCCCCGCTCCTGGTCACTGATGTCTTGCTCCTGGTCACTGATGTCCTTGCTCCTGGTCACTAATGTCCCTGCTCCTGGTCACTGATGTCCTAGCTCCTGGTCACTGATGTCCTCGCTCCTGGTCACTGATGTCCCTGCTCCTGGTCACTGATGTCCTCGCTCATGGTCACTGATGTCCCTGCTCCTGGTCACTAATGTCCTCCCGCCTGGTCACTAATGTCCTCGCTCCTGGTCACTAATGTCCTCCCTCCTGGTCACTAATGTCCTCGCTCCTGGTCACTAATGTCCCTGCCCCTGGTCACTGACGTCCTCGTTCCTGGTCACTAATGTGCCTGCTCTTGGTCACTAATGTTCCTGCTCCTGGTCACTGATGTCCTTGCTCCTGGTCACAGATGTCCCTGCTCCTGGTCACTAAAGTCCTCGCTCCTGGTCACTAATGTCCTCGTTCCTGGTCACTGATGTCCCTGCTCCTGGTCACTAATGTTCTTGCTCCTGGTCACTGATGTCCCTGCTCCTGGTCACTGATGTCCCCGCTCCTGGTCACTAATGTCCTCCCTTCTGGTCTCTAATGTCCTCGCTCCTGGTCACTAATGTCCCTGCCCCTGGTCACTGACATCCACGCACCTGGTCACTAATGTCCCTGCTCCTGGTCACTAATGTTCCTGCACCTGGTCACTGATGTCCCTGCTCCTGGTCACTAATGTCCCTGCTCCTGGTCACTAATGTTCTCGCTCCAGGTCATTGATGTCCCTGCTCCTGGACACTAATATCCTCGCTCCTGGTCACAGATGTCCCTGCTCCTGGTCACTGACGTCCCCGCTCCTGGTCACTAATTTCCTCGCTCCGGGTCACTAATGTCCCCGCTCCTGGTCACTGATGTCCTCGCTCCTGGTCACTGATGTCCCTGCTCCTGGTCACTAATGTCCTCGCTCCTGGTCACTAATGTCCTCCCTCCTGGTCACTAATGTCCTCGCTCCTCGTCACTAATGTTCCTGCCCCTGGTCAATGACGTCCTCGCTCCTGGTCACTAATGTCCCTAATCCTGGTCACTAATGTTCCTGCTCCTGGTCACTGATGACCCTGCCCCTGGTCAGTGACGTCCTCCCTCCTGGTCACTGATATCCTTGCTCCTGGTCACAGATGTCCCTGCTCCTGGTCACTGACGTCCCCGGTCCTGGTCACTAATGTCCTCACTCCTGGTCGCTAATGTCCCTGCTCCTGGTCACTAATGTCCTCGCTCCTGGTCACAAATGTCCTCGCTCCTGGTCACTGATGTCCTTGCTCCTGGTCACTACGTCTTTGCTCCTGGTCACTGACGTCCTCGCTCCTGGTCACTGTTGTATCTGCTCCTGGTCACTGATGTCCTCGCTCCTGGTCACTAATGTCCCTGCTCCTGGTCCCTGATGTCCTCGCTCCTGGTCACTGATGTCCTCGCTCCTGGTCACTAATATCCCAGCTCCTGGTCACTGATGTCCCTGCCCCTGGTCACTAATGTCCCTGCTCCTGGTCACTGATGTCTCCGCTCCTGGTCACTGATGTCCCCGCTCCTGGTCACTGATGTCCTCGCTCCTGGTCACTAAGGTCCGTGCTCCTGGTCACTGGCGTCCCCACTCGTTGTCAATGACATCCCCGCTCCTGGTCACTAATTTCCTCGCTCCTAGTCTCTAATGTTCCTGCTCCTGGTCACTGACGTCCTCGCTCCTGGTCACTGATGCCCCTGCTCCTGGTCACTAATGTCCTCCCTCCTGGTCACTAATGTCCTCGCTCCTGGTCACTAATGTCCTCCCTCCTGGTCACTAATGTCCCTGCCCCTGGTCAATGACGTCCTCGCTCCTGGTCACTAATGTCCCTGCTCCAGGTCACTAATGTCCTCGCTCCTGGTCACTAATGTCCCTGCTCCTGGTCACTAATGTTCCTGCTCCTGGTCACTGATGTCCTTGCTCCTGTTCACAGATGTCCCTGCTCCTGGTCACTGATGTCCTCGCTCCTCGTCACTAACGTCCCCGCTCCTGTTCACTAACGTCCTCGCTCCTGGTCTCTAATGTCCCTGCACCTGTTCACTAAAGTCCTCGCTCCTAGTCACTAATGTCCTCGCTCCTGGTCGCTAATGTCCCTGCTCCTGGTCACTAAAGTCCTCGCTCCTGGTCACTAATGTCCTCGCTCCTGGTCGCTAATGTCCCTGCTCCTGGTCACTAAAGTCCTCGCTCCTAGTCACTTATGTCCCTGCTCCTGGTCACTGATGTCCCTGCTCTTGGTCACTGACGTCACCACTCCTGGTCACTGATGTCCCTGCTCCTGGTCACTAATGTCCTCGCTGCAGGTCACTGACGTTCCCACTCCTGGTCACTGATGTCCTCACTCCTGGTCACTGATGTCCCTCCTCCTGGTCACTAATGTCCTCGCTCCTGGTCACTTATGTCCCTGCTCCTGGTCACTAATGTCCCTGCTCCTGGTCACTAATGTGCTCGCTCCTGGTCACTGATGTCCCCGTTCCTGGTCACTAATGTCCTCGCTCCTGGTCACTGATGTCCCCGCTCCTGGTCTCTGATGTCCTCGCTCCTGGTCACTAATGTCCTCCCTCCTGGTCACTAATGTCCCTGCTCCTGGTCAATGACGTCCTCGCTCCTGGTCACTAATGTCCCTGCTCCTGGTCACTAATGTCCCTGCTCCTGGTCACTGATGTCCTAGCTCCTGGTCACTGATGTCCTCGCTCCTGGTCACTGGCGTCCCCACTCGTTGTCACTGACATCCCCGCTCCTGGTCACTAATTACCTCGCTCCTAGTCTCTAATGTCCCTGCTCCTGGTCACTGACGTCCTCGCTCCTGGTCACTGACGTCCTCGCTCCTGGTCACTGATGCCCCTGCCCCTGGTCACTGATGTCCTCGCTCCTGGTCACAGATGTCCCTGCTCCTGGTCACTGATGTCCATGCTCCTGGTCACTGACGTCCTCGCTCCTGGTCACTGATGCCCCTGCTCCTGGTCACTGACGTCACCACTCCTGGTCACTGACGTCCTCGCTCCTGGTCACTGATGCCCCTGCTCCTGGTCACTGATGTCCTCGCTCCTGGTCACAGATGTCCCTGCTCCTGGTCACTGACGTCCTCGCTCCTGGTCACTAATGTCCCTGCTCCTGGTCACTGATGTCCTCGCTCCTGGTCACAGATGTCCCTGCTCCTGGTCACTGTTGTCCTCGCTCCTGGTCACTAATGTCCTCGCTCCTGGTCATTAATGTCCTCGCTCCTGCTCCCTGATGTCCCCGCTCCTGGTCACTAATGTCCTC
>NW_025201576.1:0-7190 GCF_004010195.1 Chiloscyllium plagiosum
TGTGCGTGCATATGGAATGAGCTGCCAGTTGAAGTGGTGGATACTGTACGGGTGTATGAGTAGGAGAAAGTGGTAGACGCTGGTATAATTACAACATTTAAAGGTCATCCGGATGGATATGTGAATTGGAGAAAAGCTCAGCAGGAAGGCATGAGAAATGCCTTTAAGTTGTAAAATAACAAAACTGTTGCCAAATCCATCCTATTCATCTTTGAACATTGTCTCCAGAACTGGATTGAAATTAGGACTTATTTTTGGGAGCAGAAGATATTAAGTTGGAGAGGCAGGAGGACAGGATCCCAGCAGGCCAAAAATTCACCTTCCATTGTTCAGGGGCATTTGGATGGGATTTGAGGCGACAGTCTGTGAGTGAGTGGGAGGGAGGGAAAGCTGCTGAGGGAGAATGAGCTTTGATCAATTATTCACATTGAGGCATTGCAAGCAAGGCCATCATTTACCCCCTTCCTCAGGTTGGAAGGTAGCTTTACACAGTCAAAGCAACATGGAAAGGTATTATCGGCCCACGTGGTGGTGAGTCTTCTCCTGAAACCAGATATTAGGTTGGATGTTACTGAATGTCGCAGCCACTTGGTGTGGGATGTACTGGCCCAGCCTGGGTAGGTACAACAGGTTTTCTTTCTTAAAGGATAACGATAAACAGTTGGATTTTTGTGGGAATCTGATTTCTTCATGTTTTTTGTCTCTTGGTATTTAAATTGGAACTTAAAGTTCTCACATTGCTGAGGTGAAATTTGCACTTCCATCCTGTGGGGAACAGAGCCCAGTCGTGTGGATGGAAAACACATTATTGCATGTGGATGGGTTGGCTGTAAGTTACAGGAACTTTTACAATTTTAAACTTGCAGCAGAAACTAGAAATCATGTGTCAACAGACTATCTCTGTTCCAGTTCTAGATATTCTCATTTGTCCATGGGTATTGTTATTTGTCATGGTTGTGAGAATTAGCTCTTTGAGATTTTGCCATCTAGCTACTGCACAGGAACAAGTTTCAAAGTAGCAGGGCTGGTTGCAGGATATGAACTGCCAAATTATGTATGATTATAGCCTTGGATGACTGTCTGTGTGGAGTTTGCACATTCTCCCTGTGTCTATGTGGGTTTCCTCCGTGTGCTCCGGTTTCCTTCCACAATCCAAAGATGTGCAGGTTACATGAATTGGCCATGTTAAATTGCCCATAGTGTTAGTGCATTAGTCAGTGGGAAATGGGTCTGGATGGGTTATTCTTCGGTGGGTCGTGTGGACTTGTTGGGCTGAAGGGCCTGTTTCCACACTGTAAGTAATCTGATCTAATCTCATTATCTGTCAAAGGCATATTTGTAAAGCATTTCATATTGAAACCTGAGCTTTACACAGACTTTATAAAAGGAAGAGTACAAACTCAATGTGTTTTGTTAACCCCATACAGAACATTTCAACCCCACTGAGATGATGATGATGATGATGCCCAATATTCTGGCCACCCAAAGGATATTGGAGAAGGGGAGGAAGAGAAAGGGCCCAGAAACAGGTGATGCACCACGGCCCACGATTCATCCCCCCGACCCTGATCACAAGGGCACCTCCAGTTTCACCTCTGGTACACAATATTAATAATTAGATACTGAATACCAGAGGGAACAAAATCGCTTTACTTTTGAGAACTCTAAAGGAAATCTATTGGTTTTCAGGCAGCTCTTTTTCATTCTCATCAACAATAATTCTTTATTCCCTATAAGTCAATCTGATTTCTTCATGTTTTTTGTCTCTTGGTATTTATGGGGAATTTGAACTTTCACAGAAGAATTAGAAGAATTTTCAATTTCTTCAATAATTATCAACCCTCTGTGAAACTTAAAGTTGAAACATACAAGGAAATTATTAATTTCTGAGACACGATAGTGTTAACTGAAACAAGACTTCAACTTTTTTCCACAAACATCGACACCACAACTACATTGAAAAGAAATGTACTTTCCACACACTGATGAGATCACAACTAATGCATTCCCGTAACATATGCACAAAACCGAAAGATTTTAACGCAGTTGCAACTCTTTGTACTGCAATGTTGATGTCAATCTGAGGGTTAAATTTCACATTTGACACAGGATTCATTACGGTGGCACCCACTACATTTCCCCACATGTTAGCTCCAAAATATTTGCTGTTTTCAGCTATAATCCCACAATCATTTACAAGGAATTCTTGACCTCAATGATTTGAAATTGTCCTGGATCCCATTCAGCTGAGTATTCCCTTGCTGACAGGTTTAAAATTGTTCTCTCTCCTTTGCAGCCTCCCTCTTACCTAGCAGCCTCTCTCTCCTTCTATGCACAGCCTACATTCCTCCACTCCCCTGCAGCATCCCTTTCCCTCTGTCCAATGTAGGCTTTCTCTCCAATGGACACTCCCACTTCACTCTCTTGACTCTCTTACAATTTCTATCCCTCCTCCCCCTTTACCGCCATCTTCTCTCCATCCACGTTTGCAGCTTCTTTTTCTCTCCCCAGCCTATTATTCCTCTTACAGCTTCCATCTCCTCCTCTGTCTTCTTTTGAGCATTTGTTTACCCCACAATCCTCCCCATGACTACATCCATCACCACCCTGTCTCCATCTGGGCCTCTCTCATCCACAGCCCCCACTATGGAACCTCTTTCTCTTACTTCCCACCCACTCCTTTGAAGTCGCTTTATCACCCTGGACACAGAAGGACACCCTTGGCCAGTCCCTTGGCAAAATTTTCCTCAACCGGGACCTCTTGGCAAAAGGCTTCCATTTTCCCATGTTCACCCAACTGCTCAATGCTCCTCCAATCACATGCTGTTACTCTCCCAGTTGCTGAACTGGGTCGGGGTGGGTTACTCTTCAGAGGGTCGGTGGGCCGAATGGCCTGTCTCACACTGTAGGGATTCTATGATCAGGATTCATGATCCATTACAGATTCACACCCTTCAGCCCATCGTGTTTGTGTTGACCATGATGCCATTCTAAACTAATCCCATCTGCCCATATTTGGCCTCGATGCCTATTCTCTGCCTGTTCATGGTCTTTCAAAATATCTCTTAAATATTACTACCACCACCCCAGCAGACAATGCCATGCACCTCCCACCCCCTGTGTTGAACTTGCCTTGCACATCTCCTTTAAACCACTCCCATCTCACCTTTTACATACGCTCCTCAAATTTGACATTTCCACCCCGGAAAAAAGACTCCAACTATCCACCGGATCCAAGCCTCTCATAACTTTATGTCCTTTTATCAGGTCGCTCCTCAACCTCTGGCAAAAACAATCCACATTTATCCAACCTCACCTAATAGCTAATACACAGTAATCCAGGAAACATCCTGGTCAACCACTTTTGCACCCTCTCAATACCTCCAAATCCTTCCTATAGCGAGGTGACCAGAACTGCAAACAATATGCCAAATGGAGCCTATTTAAAGTCAAGTAAAGCAAATGACCTGCCAATGTTTATACTCAATACCCTGACCAATGAAGGTAACCATTCAGTACGCCTTCATTACTACCTTATCCACTTGGTTATCCCCTTTCAGGGAACTATAGATCGACACCTCAAGATCCCTCTGTATATCAAGGTCCTGCCATTTACATTGTACTTTCATCTTGTATCGCATTTGACCTCCCAAAATGCATCACCTCACACTTGTCTGGATTAAACAGCATCTGCCATTTCTCCGTCCAACTTTCCAGCTGATTGTGTTGTATCCTATAATAACATTCTGCAACTCCATCGATTTTTGTGTCATCAGCAAATTTTCTAGTCAGGCCAATTTTCATCATATCATTTATGTGTATTGCATGTATAAGTGTCATACCTAGAAGGGCTAATACGACCAGTACACCAAGCAGGGATGTTCACTACATTTCAAGACATAGAGTTCGGGGACATTCTGTTTAGTTAGTTGTCTGAGAACAGCAACATCATTTTTTGTGTGTGAACTGAACATGAAACATATCTGCCACAAATAAAAATAAAAGGATGCAACAGTTGTTGGTGTCTGAATCAGCTGTCTTCGAACATTTAATGGCAACTATGAAATGACTGTTAGTCATGGTAAAAATTTATCTGGTTCATTTATGTCCTCAGAATAAGCAGGAGTCTACTTAAGATTGCAATGAAGAGGAATATCTGCACTCAGAGGGTAGTGAGAGTCTGAAACATTCTACCCCAGAGCCTGTGGAAGGACAGACATTAAGAATGGTCACAGTGAGTTTTGGAAGATTTGTAGCTCAGGTTGAGATTCTGCATGTAGGTTTGCTCACTGAGCTGGAAGGTTCATTACCAGACATTTCGTCACTGACGAGGTAACATCTTCAGTGGGCCTCTGGGCCAAGCACTGTCCATCATTCCTGCTTTCTATTTATATGTTTGGGTTTCTTTGAGTTGGTGATGTCACTTCCTGTAGTGATGTCACTTCCTGTTCTTTTTCTTAAGGTGTGGTAGGCAGAGTCAAACTCGATGTGTTTGTTGATAGAGTTCCAGTTGGAATGCCATGCTTCTCGGAATTCTCGTGCGTGTCTCTGTTTGGCTTGTCCTAAGATGGATGTGTTGTCCCAGTTGAAGTGATGTCCTTCCTTATCTGTATGTAAGGATACTAGTGAGAGAGGCTCATGTTGTTTTGTGGCTAGTTGATGTTCATGTATCCTGGTGGTTAGTTTTCTGCCTGTTTGTCCCATGTAGTGTTGTTACAGTTCTTGCACAGTATTTTGTAAATGACATTAGTTTTGCTTGTTGGCTGTATGGGGTCTTTCAAGTTCATTAGCTGCTGTTTTAGTGTGTTGATGGGTTTGTTAGGTACATTAGTCAGGGGCAAATGTAGAGGAATGGGTCTGGGTGGGTTACTCTTCACAGGGTTGATGTGGACTTGTTGGGCCAAAGGGCCTGTTTCCACACTGTAGGGAATCTGATCTAATCTAATAAACAATCTTTGGGTGGTCAGAATATTGGGGATGAACATCACAGTGGGGTTGAACAGTCCTGTATGGGTTTAACAAAACACCTTGACCTTGTATTCTTCATTTTATAAAGCCTGTGTAAAGCTCAGGTTTCAGTATGAATTGCTTTACAAAAGTACCTATGACAGATAATCTCACATAATTTGGCCCTTCATGTGCAACCAGCCCTGCTTCTTTGAAACTGGTTCCTGTGCAACAGCTGGACAGCAAGATCTCAAAGATCTAACTCTCACAACCATGACAAATAACAATACCCATGGACAAATGAGAATATCTAGAACTGGAATTGAGATGGAGATAGTCTATTTCCATGCCTTATTTCATATTTATGTATAACAAATGTTAATTTAATTGTTGAATGTTAAAATATTAAATAATTTAAACTGGGCTTTAGAAGACAGAAATGTTACTGAATGTACAAACCTCTGACATTCAGTCTGACTGCAGTTTCTTCAGAAAAGGTTCCGCTATCAACTAAACATCTGTATCATGTTGCTGGCAGATATATCTGGCACAAGCTGACATTCCAACAGAGCATCTTCACCTACAGTAGCTTCAATAGGTTTACCAGGTCCAACAACAAGGAATTGACCTAGTGAACAACAACAATAAAACATAAAATTCTGTACTCAGAACAAAATTACATTGAAAACAGCTGATTTTCAAAAATATAAACTGCCCTACAATATAAAATTCTTTCAGAACTGCATTTGCGAATGAATTTGAATTCATTAAGTTTTTGATTCTGATTTTAAACCATCGTGTAGTAGTTAATTTGAAATATTTCTGTGGAATGTTTTAATTTGTAACTTTTACGGCACGGTGGCTCAGTGGTTAGCACTGCTGCCTCACAGCACCAGGGACCCGGGTTCAATTCCCGCCTCAGGCGACTGACTGTGTGGAGTTTGCACATTCTGCGTGGGTTTCCTCCGGGTGCTCCGGTTTCCTCCCACAATCCAAAGATATGCAGTTCAGGTGAATTGGCCATGCTAAATTGCTCGTAGTGTTAGGTAAGGGGTAAATGTAGGGGTATGGGGGGGTTGCGCTTCGGCGGGTTGGTGTGGACTTGTTGGGCCGAAGGGCCTGTTTCCACACTGTAATCTAATGTAATCTAATCTGTCTGTGTGGAGTTTGCACATTCTCCCCGTGTCTACTGTTTCTTCCCACAGTCCAAAGATGTGCAAGTTAGGTGAATTGGCCATGCTAAATTGCCCGTAGTGTTAGGTGAAGGGGTAAATGTAGGGGAATGTGTCTGGGTGGGTTGCTCTTCAGAGGGTCGGTGTGGACTTGTTAGGTATATGCACAGCTGCCTGACCTGCTGTGCATATACCATGAAGTCGTTGGAATGTATCCCTGCAAAGTATTACCTGCAAAATGATGTCATAATGTGGAAATGGAGACCATCACATATTCAAGCAGATGAGAAATGGGCAGACATTCATCAGATTGTTTTGCCAGTGGGGTATAGAAATGGATTGCAAGTGGTACATGAGTGGTGGCAAGGGGGCTCAGTGGTTAGCATTGAAACTCATAGCTTATGTACAATTCCTTTTTCCTCTTGGCTACTCGTACAATTTCTCCTGTCATCCACGGTTCATGGGACCTGGGTTCAATTCCCACCTCAGGCAACTGTCTGTGTGGAGTTTGCACATTCTCCCTGTGTCTGCGTGGGTTTCCTCCGGTTTCCTCCAACAGTCTAAAGATGTGCAGGCCAGGTGAATTGGCCATTCTAAATTGCCCCTAGTGTTAGGTGTATTAGTCAGGGGTAAATGTATGGAAATGCTTCTGAGTGGGTTACTCTTCGGAAGGTCGGTGTGGATTTGTTGGGCCAAATGGCCTGTTTCCACAGTGAGGGTAATCTAAGCTACCACTTGGAGATCATTTAGGATTGAGGAAAACACGGGTTAGAATACAAATATGTTTTTACTGGCCTGGTCTGCGCAAGGATGTAGTTGAATTTTGCCAGACATGTCATACATGTCAGTCTAGATTAGAGTGGTGCTGGAAAAGCACAGCAGGTCAGGCTAAATCCAAGCAGTAGGAAACTCAACGTTTCGGGCAAAAGCCCTCCATCTGGACTGAAGGCAGGGTGCCTCCAGGGTGGAGAGATAAATGGGAGGATGGGTGGGGCTGGGAAGAAGGTAGCAAAGAGTACAATAGGTGGATGGGGGTGGGAATGAAGGTGATAGGTCAGAGAGGAGGGTGGA